>NC_085992.1:6727083-7027083 GCF_030014385.1 Trichomycterus rosablanca | reverse complement strand
TGTATCTCCAATTCACCCCACTTGCACGTCTTTGGACTGTGGGAGGAAACCGAAGCACCCGGAGTAAACCCACGCAGACACAGGGAGAACATGCAAACTCCACACAGAAGGGACCCGGACCGCCCCACCTGGGGATCAAACCCAGGACCTTCTTGCTGTGAGGCGACAGTGCTACCCACTTAGCCACCGTGGATAAACATTGTATAATTTAAGCTTATGTCCAAACATTTTATGCATTTTTCCTCCTATTTTTTCCCAATGTAGTCGTATTCAATTACCTAATTTGTATTTCCTCTACTGCTGCGGACCTCCACTTCTGACCAGAGAGGGCTGTAACTAACACACGCCCAACAGATTTTTCCTACCAACCACAATGGCAAATTGGCCAACATTTTAATAATTATTTTCGTCAGTTTATATAATTTATTTTAACTAGTTAAATTAACTAGCTGTCATTTCAGTTTAAAAGGCCCACCCATCCCTGCTGCAGACTTGTTTACAATATGAAACAGATTGTCAAGCCTGTCATGTGGACTGTTGTAACACCTTATACCTAGAAAAGTGGTTCTTAACACACTGCTCGTATTTCTATATAATTTGATACTGCATTACTATATTTATTTATTAGGATTTTAATGTCATGTTTTTACACACTTTGGTTACATTCATGACAGAAACGGTAGTTACTCGTTACACAAGATTCATCAGTTCACAAGATTAACGTCAAACACGGTCATGGACAACTTCGTAACTTCAATTAACTTGACTGCATGTCTTTGGACTGTGGGGGGAAACCGGAGCATCCGGAGGAAACAGACACGGGGAGAACATATAATAATGAATAATATAATAATATAATAAATATAAATAATAATGAATGTATTTAGACCATGAGATTTCATTTTGCTTACTGCTGTCTCTAGGTTAATAAAAAACTCATTCATTGTGTTAGTGCACAATTGTCCTAGTGGACAGTTAATGTGTTAGGTAGCAAAATCAGATTTTTTTTTATCTACACTTGTTTAAAAGAAAAAGGTAAAAGTGTTGAGCTACCTAAAAGTGTACACACACCATGGATGCCACCTAAACACGTGACAGCAAGTCCAACACCACAACTTCCTGTCCCGTGACAATCAGCACACTGACTGACTGTTTGTTTGCAGTTACACACTAAGCAAATGTATTATAATAAACACATTTTATTAACATTACTGTAATATCACGTTAATGTGATATTACATTTAATGCCATCATTACAGATCACCCTAAACTAGCTATCATTACAGAATATCATGTATCCAGTCTGGTCAGAAATACTAGGTTTAAATTACAAGTGAATCATTTTACATTACATTACATTTTATTACATTTTATTTTCATACACTGAATGTGACCTACTGCACAACAGAAACGTGTAATACTGAGCTATCTAGTTAGCTAGACAGCTAGCTAGTTTAAGCACAAAGGCTGCAGCTTATACAGCATACATACTTCTGTACTAGTTAGTACGCCAGAACAGTGCACCGCAAACAAGGGCGCTGTACTTGATACATACTATTTAGTACGGTAGTATAGTACCCTTAAGCCCCAGTCAATAGTGCAATAACAACTTACGATTCAGCTAACATTAGCAAGCGTGTTTCTATAGATTAATAAAACTTATTATGCAAATAATGTTATTTATGTATGACTTTCAGCACAAAATAATACATCATAAATACATACACATAAAGCGATTTAAGTGTTCTAGAGCCATAACGCTCAATGAACTATTGTGTTATGTGCAGTCAGCTAACATCATGCTAAATCAGTTTTCCAAGCATTCACATAGAACTAATATTTACCTCTTTTTCTGTACTCGTCCTCTTTACGGTGAATTAAAGGCTGCTCATAATCGTCCGTTTCTGAATCAGACATTGTGTGATCCATTCTTTACCGAAAGTCTGCATGCAGTGTTTACCTCCCGGATACCGGCTGATTGTAAATACGGTCAAGGTTGCCAGATTGGGAAGAAAAACCCAGTACCAACACCCACAATACGCACTTCAACCTCTCGGTCGGATATAATGAAAACAGCAAAATGTAATGCATCATAACAGCAAAAACCTCACAAACATGCCGCTTTTCTACATCTTTTCCCAATTCCCTAAATGCGCCTAGAATTTACATTTACATTTACAGCATTTAGCAGACGCATTTATCCAAAGCAATACTGTGACAGTATACAGTCCAAGCAATTGAGGGTTAAGGGCCTTGCTCAAGGACCCAACAGTGGCAACCTGGCAGTGGTGGGGCTTGAACCAGCGGCCTTCTGATTACTAGTCCAGCACCTTAACCACTAGGATACAACTGCCCTTAGTATTATTAAAGCTTTAGTAAATAACTTCTGAAACTCAGGGACATGGCAACCCATTGTTGAAACCCAAGTATTCACTGTGCACAGGGATCTGCTGCAGTCATGTTCAGATAGTGCCAGATCCCAGAAACACTAGTTTGTGTACAGCTTTATTTTATTTTATACTTCATTTCCTTAAATAACAATAACTATAGTTATTCTCAAGTATAAGATACTCAAGTACCAATCACTGTAAAATGTTATCTGCATCTGTTAATTGCAACTACTACAGTCAATTACAGCACAGAAGTGGGACCAGTTGTTTTTCCAATGAGATCCTCTGCATGGATTTTTGGACTTCTGGACTTTTTTTGGACTTTTTTCACATAGCCAGGTGGATTTTGTGCTGTGCCATAATATTTGAACTTTTTATAATTCCTTCCACCTTGACTGAAACCACAGTTTTAGCTGAACAGACCCAACACATAATGCTGGTTTGTGTACAGCTTAGAATCTAGGTTAGTGGTGGTCTACTGTATTAAACTGCTGTGCCAACAAAACTCCAGACTAGGTCAGTTGAACAGACCCAACACATAATGCTGGTTTGTGTACAGCTTTATTTCATTTTATACTTTATTTTCTTAAATAACAGTAACTATAGTTAAAGCTACTCAAGTGCCAATCACTGTAAAAAAGTTATCTTCATCTGTTAATTGCAACTACTTCAGTTAGTTACAGCACAGAAATGTGCTTGCTAGTTCAATCGCACTATTGAGAGGTTACCATTGTTAGGCCTGTGAGCAAGGTCCTTAACCTAATTGCTAGCATTGTACTGTATTCAGTCACAATTGTAACTTGCTTTTTAATAAGCATTTTGCTATATGTCCTAGTGATGGGTCGGTCGCGAACGATCCGGCTCTAAGAGCCGGCTCTTTAAAGTGAACGACGGGATCCGGCTCCTGACTGGGAGCCGATTCGTTTTTTTCCGGGGGTTTTTTTCTGTCAAAACCGCACGTGATTGGTCAAGATACGTGGTGGCGTTTGTGTAATTACATTGAGCAGGAGGGGAGGGGTTTTACACACACACACACACACACACACACACACACACATACACACACACACACACAGACAGCGTGCACACGAACAGGAGGGAAAGAGAAAGAGAGTGAGAGAGAGAGAGAGAGAGAACTCAGCGCTTTACACAGCCAGACATTACACACTGGAAAGGTGAGGAAAATTAGTGAGAGGAGACATAGTAAAGTTTGGACACGAGAAGCCCCTTTTACAGAGAAGTTCAGACCCACTACATGTGATGGCACATAGACTGTGTATCTGTCCACTCAGAGAGAATCTATTTTAACAGGGCACATCATAACAGAAAGGAGAAACAGGATCAACCCATCAAAGATGAGCTCCTTGGTTTTCTGAATGCCAATCTTCACTAAATACTTACAAATACTGTCACCTGGATGCTTTCACCTGGATTTTCTTTTTGTTTTGCACATTTTCATTTATATTTTGTTGAGTTTGAGTGATGCTTCGTTGATGTTGTGTTGCTTCACTCTAGATGCTTGTTTATTTTGTTTTGTTTATTAGGATTTTAACGTCACATTTTACACTTTGGTTACATTCATGACAGGAACATTCACCTCACTTGCATGTCTTTGGACTGTGGGAGGAAACCGGAGCACCCGGAGGAAACCCACACGGACACGGGAAAGACATGCAAACTCCACACAGAAAGGACCCGGGCTCTTCACCTGGGGATCGAACACAGGACCTTCTTGCCGTGAGGCGACAGTGCCAACCACTTAGCCACCATGCTGTCCCACTTTAGATGCAAACGTACAAATAATATACACAATCAGATCTTTTTGTCTAATTGAGATGGGTCTTTGTTTTTGTATTTTATAATTTATTGTTGGAGCACTCTGTTCCATGTTGAGTATATAAATAAAGCAATTTAAATAATAAACATTTGATACAATGTTTTTTTTACATTAATAATTCATTTTACATGTAATTTGGTAATAAATTAATTTAAGCAACAAAAAAATCTAAGTAGCCACTTGGGAGCCGAAAGAGCCGGCTCTTTTTAGTGAGCCGAGCCAAAAGAACCGGCTCTCTAAAAGGAGCCGAAATTCCCATCACTAATATGTCCTAAATATATTCATCCACTGCTCATGATGAAACCTTGACCAAACAGTGAAAATTGCAGTGGCACTCCTTCAAACACAGGAGTGCCTGCTGAGTGCCCGTGGCACTGAAGAAGCTCAAACTAGGTTAGTGGTGGTCTACTGTATTAAACTGCAGTGCCATCAAAACCCCAGACAAGGTCAGTTGTATGGAAAATAAAAACTACTAGGTATGCCTTGCAGTATCCATATCTACACAGACTTATTGGCCATTTTTCTACACTTATTATTGCTAAATTCAGACAACGAAATTCTGTTGTTAAGACTTTTCATCCATTCATTTGTATGTTTTACCAATGCTTTATCGTGGTCAGGGTTGCGATGAGTCCACTTTTTCCTAAATCATTTATTTTGGCTGTATGCTTCGGTTATTGTTTTTGAAAGATGAATTGTCACCCCAGTCCGAGTTTGCATGCATTTCTACAGTTGGCGTGTTCACCACTAGATGGAGTTAAATCTCTCTTTGAGTAAATGTATGAAGCAGGAAATCTCTTGTGTAATAATTTTAGTCATCTGATAAAGATGAGGAGTAAACATGCTTATGTATACACTGATCAGCCATAACATTAAAACCACCTCCTTGTTTTTACACCCACTGTCCGTTTTATCAGCTCCACTTACCATACAGAAGAACTTTGTAGTTCTACAATTACTGACTGTAGTCCATCTGTTTCTCTGCATGCTTTGTTAGCCCCCTTTTATGCTGTTCTTCAATGGTGATGACTACAGAGCAGGTATTATTTGGGTGGTGGATCATTCTTAGCACTGCAGTGACACTGGCATGGTGGTGGTGTGTTAGTGTGTGTTGTGCTGGTATGAGTGGATATGACACAACAATGCTGATGGAGTTTTTAAACACGTCACTGTCACTGCTGGACTGAGAATAGTCCACCAACCAAAAATATCCAGCCAGGCAGACTTTCTTTCACGCCATAATATTTAAAACTTCCAGACAGTTGTATTTATAGGAATTACAGGTTATACCTACAATCTGTACAATTCAGTTGAAAAACAAAATGAAATGGTTGCATGAATATGTATACCCTTGAACTAATACTTAGTTGAACTCTGAATTTAGGTCTGGGCTCTGACTGGGCCATACCAAAACTTTGATCTTCTTCTGGTGAAGCCATTCTTTTGTTGTTGTGAGGGTATGCTTTGGGTCTTTGTTGTGCTAAAAACATCTTCAGCTTTTTAGCGAAGGCCTGAATATTTTGTGCCAAAATTGATTGATATTTCAACTGACTGATATTTCCCCCTACCTTGACTAAAACCACAGTTTAAGCTAAACAGACCTGCAGTGTTGTTTTTCGTGCCAAACACACCTTTTGGATTTATGGCCAAAAAGTTCAACCTTGGTCTCATCAGACCATAACACATTTTCAGTTGGAATATGATTGTTTCATCCTGAACACAGCCACATCCCCAATTCTATGAGGGTGGGCACACTTATGCAAACACCATTCTTTTTTGCAGTTCTGTTGGTTTTTCAATTAAATTGTACAGATTATGGGTCACATTAAATTTGAAAATGAATCTAAAATGATTTATATTATATCATAAAACCTGGCATTTTGACTGGGGTGTGTAGACCTTTTATATCCACTGTATGTTAAATTACTTATGAGAGGTGTAATATTTATTGTCATAATGTTAAAATCTTTCAAGCTTTAATCCTTGATCACTTGGCCCATTTTTCTCCATGTTTCCTTAGATAATGTATGTAGTCAATATTGCATGCAGAGATGAAGCCCCATATCATGATGCTTTCACCTTCTTTCACATTTAATGATGTGTTTCTGGGATTATAGCTAGCTAATGAAAATAAAATGTCATTAAATACTCATTATTGTACAGTATATTTACTTCTAAAAAATGTGTTAATTTAGCAGTAGCTGTATAGACTGTACACATCAACAAGCAGTCAGTAAAGCAGTCCCCCACCCAAAAACCCCAAAAAAGCTCTCACCAAATTCCCCACATCACTAGAAAAAACATCACTAGAAGCTACCAATATACACAGAAATGTCTACGTCCGTATGTCATGGAGAATTCATTTGAATTTTTTTTGTACTTCCTCAATTCTTACATCTGACCAGACCTGCCAAATAATGAGGCAACATTAGTGATACTATGATAAGAGACATAAAAAAACAAATACAGTTTTAAATTCATATATTTTTATTTTATTATGTGCAAAAGAGTGTTGTTAAAGAATAACTGTCACATACAAAACATATTCTTACTGGAGTGCTTACTGTGGAGAGTTTGCAAAAGAATCCACTAACACATTTCTGTTAGGACATCCTTAATACAGTTATTTCCAGAATATCTGTGATAATCCCTGCACAGACTGAATATAACTATATACTCAAAATATCGTGTTAAAATTACATTTGCACTAACAGCACATGTGTTTCCAGACTGACTTGACAAGTGTTTTTATCAATGCTATAGGAGCTACGTTATTGCATCACCATTTTTTACACTTCCTGTTTTCCCACAACAATAACATGAAGAAATGCACTTGGTTAATCTCAGTATTTGTCTTAATGAAGAGAATTATAGACAACCTTAATGATCCTAAATGTCAGTAAATCATAAACATAAATACTTGAGATTTTATTTTTATGTTTTACCACCCCTTGGTATCCTGGTCAGGGACACGGTGGGTCTAGCTTTCTCCGTATCACTGGGTGCACCAGACCGGGAACCAATCTATGAAGGGGCCTCAGTCAAACCCCCCAGTCAAAGCCAATCATGTCTGTATATTGACGCTGACCAGCCAGTAGCACCACTGGGGATTCAAACTCTGGACTACAGTGGTAATAGGTTAAAGTAATTTACCCCTACTACTTAAAATATTCAACTAACAAATTCAATTTTATTATTTTCATTTTATCAATCTCATCTTTCTCACACTCTTCATTGTTTATGTCTTAAATAAGCAGTCACACCACAGCAATACTTGTCCTATTCATTGCTTTACATGTTAGGTCTTGTTTTTTTTCTGCTAAATGAATCTGAGAAATCCTAAGTGACTAAAGATGGCATGTGACCTATAACTATATTCTGATTTTTAATGGTTTTTCTGACTCCACAAAACCAAACCATAATAGAGCTGACATATTAGACCAAACACATTCTGCTAATTTTAATAAAGTCTATCGGTATGCATGTTTTTGGTGCCGCCACAGTGTAATTGGCTATCGGGGCTAGTCAAATACTCCCTCTAGGGCAGTGGTCCCCAACCACCGGGCTGCGGACCAGTACCGGTCCGTGGGTCATTTATTACCAGGCTGCACAGAAAGAATAAATAATTAGAGGTCACTAGAAAAGCAATTTTCACTGCTTCCATTTTCAAAACATTTCTGGTGTTATTGTCTCTTATCATCCCTAGATGGGAGCAGCGTCTCATTGCAGCGAAAAAAGCTCATTTTCCATCATTTGTGAGCCGTATAATTAAATCCCTCCGCCCCCGCCGGTTCGTGAAATTATATATGAAAGTGGTCCGTGGTGCAAAAGATTGGGGACGGCTGCTCTAGGGTCACAATAGTTTCAACCATAGGTGTCCACCACAGGTGATTATGGGTAACCTGGGGGTAATTAATAATCAAATGTCAAGCTTTTATGGTGAAAGTAATGTGGGAAACCACAACTTAATAACTAATATAATCTCTTTTTTTGTTGTTGCAAAAATCTCAATTCATGACTGCTGTGTAACTGCTTTTTCACATCTGCAACCTGCTTTTTTCAGTCAACCTTCCTGTACCCCATTGCACACTTTTGCTAACTTGTCAGCAATGACCACAAACAACCAAGATGCAATTTAGAAAAATACACACAGAAGTCTGTTGCTTGTCAGTAGTACAGTATTTTTACAACATGGATTCAGGACTTGTATCTAGGAATGCACACATACTAGGAATTTCATTCTAATTAGCTAATACTGGCCAGGTGGTTTTAGATAAAATTTAACATTTTAAATTCTATTCATTCTATTTATTGATGGTTTATTGTATGGCTGTTTTATGTTACCAGACAACACATATTTTGCATGTGGATACAGGACACAAATTGTCCTATCAATAATCAATAACAAGTATCATGTTATAATGAAAATGATCCCTAATTCTACGTCGATTTGTAAATGTATTATATTACAAAAACATAAATGACCTGATAGTCTAAAGATTGACCACCATCGCTGACTGATTTCATTTGTACAAAACTGCATATGATAAAATATTACTGGCAACAATGCCTGGTTCTTCGTTTATCTGCTTATTAAGCAAACAAACACACAAACAAATATTGTATGGACAATATTATATATTAAAAAATAAAGCAATTGACCAGCAACTGCATACAAAAACAATGTTATTACTTACATTTTACCAGATAAAAAATGATGTTTGGATTCTGATACTGCACCCCTGCAAACTGAGTTGCTCATATTACTGGACATGAACTTATATTGTAGTAGGCTGCTTTCTGAAGATAACCACCTTTGACAGACCATTTTAATCATATCCAGTATCGCATTACTTCCTTAGTCTACTTAAAAGGCAACTGCATTTAAAAAGACGTTTCATGCAGAGTGGAATTTCTCTACATATAAAATAAACAATTAAATAATACACTATTATGCCACCACAATAATGCACATTAATACTGAACCTTTCCAGCAGATTCTAAGATTAGCAACTCTATTGTAGCGTATAGGACATAAATGTGCCTTCTACACAAGTGACTCACATTTCACTTCCCAAAAGATGAAAAATACCAAGACAAAGAACATCTAAATATGCTCCATCTGTCAGACACATCCTTCCTTCCTTATTTCCTCAAAGCCCAGCCTTGTTGTCAGTTTCCTTTGGACACAAATATTAACTGTGAGTGTTGTATAACAAGATGAAGTACTAAAGAGGAAGCTGGTCCCGTGAGTTCATAGTCTTCAGGCTCAGTTAAGACACAGAGTTGCCATTTAGTTCATCTGTAGAAGCTGTTTGGTTGAGGTTCTGGATCTGCCGGTAGACGAAGTAAAAAGGCTGCAGCTGAGGGCGACTGTGCAGCTCGGCTTTGATTTTCTGTGGGTGTGTATCAGGGGCTAGCTGCTGTTTGCTCTCCTCGGTCAGCAGGAACAGAGCGTGGTTTTCTGGGTCAGGCACTTTGAACTTTTCAGCACATATCTGGCACACCTCCTCTGTGGTGGCGTATGGCCGAACCTGCAGCGTTTTAGCCGTGCAGCCGCTGTCTGGTTCCTGAAGCGCCACTCTTAGGTAGTTCTAAAAGTACATAAAGAACAAAAAGAGAAGGATACGTTAGAACACTGTTTGCCTGACCTGCCTTTTTAAAGGAAGCTTGCTATTTTAAGCTGAAACACCATGTCCCGAACACACATAAACTTCCTAAAACACCCGAAAGCTAATTTTAAAATGATGACAGGCTAGCCTGCTTGTGCTAACTGGTTGAACTTTGCCAGATTATCTCAGTTCATGTCTCATTTACAGAGCCAGTAGCTGCAACAATTGCAGATGTTTAACCCTAAACATATTTTATTGTCAGTTGTGAGGAGAATTGTACCAAAGACTAAAATAAGTTGTCTAACAAAAACTAATTAACCTCAACCTCTCTTTAACGCAGGAATCTAGTGATTTGTAATTTTGTTCTGTATCCGAGAGTAATTTATAACAGGAATCTAGTCAATTACTAGGTTTTGTTTGTTTATTAGGATTTTAACATCATGTTTTACACCCTTCGGTTACATCCACGACAGAAATGGTAGTTACTCGTTAGACAAGATTCAACAGTTCACAAGATTACATCAAACACAGTCATGGACAATTTTGTATCTCCAATTCACCTCACTTGCATGTCTTTGGACTGTTGGAGGAAACTGGAGCACCCGAAGTAAACCCACGCAGACACGGAGAGAACATGCAAACTCCACACGGAAAGGACCCGGACCGCCCCACCTGGGGATCGAACCCAGGACCCTTTTGCTGTGAGGCGACAGTGCTACCCACTTAGCCACCGTGCCGGCCCAATTACTAGGTACAACAAATATTTTTTCCAAATACACCAATACTAAAGACATGAATCATGTAGAAAATGGCTTTAATCACCTGGAAGTCATCCACGGATGGTGTGGTGCGCTGAGCTGTGCGTCTGCGGTGCCACTGGTGCAGTGTATTACGGGTTTCTGAGCTCAGCACCCGTGCAGCCTGCTCTTCCTGAAAGTTTTTAATGAGGGACATGGCTCCATAAGCACTGGTCAAGTAGTAGCCACCTACACAACAGAGAGGAATTTCAAATTAGAAGAAAGAAAATCAGTGAGCAGTAAGTGTAGTGTCAAGTCAAGTTGCCTTGCATCTAAAATGGTAAAGTATGCATACTTTTGGTGCATAATTATTAGTTTATATAAGCTGGAAAATGATATATAATGTATTTATACCAACAAAAAATTATTATGCCCTTTTAAGCCTTTTCTAAATAGGGATGTTATGCTTACCATAACACGATGAACCCATCAGTTATACAGAATTACAGACAGTATCTTAATTTGAATAAAACTAAATTTTCCCGGTATACACAATTTTTAACTGTTTAAGCAATAATAAACCTAGTGTCAAGCCAAACAAGGCATTTTTACACCTGAAACCTGAGTACCCATAAAATACGTAATTATTTTTTCAAAACCATGCTTAAGTAGAAAGAAAATGCAAAGCTGTGTAGAAAGTCATCAAAAGCAAGGCTTAAACCCAGGTTGCCAAGACACTTACTGCAGTGCAGCACCCACTGTACCAGCAGCACCACCATGTTGCCCATGTGAATTTTGCACAACTCCTGGCACTTATTTAAGAATGCTGCTGCACTACATACACCGATCAGCCATAACATTAAAACCACCTCCTTGTTTCTACACTTACTGTCCATTTTATCAGCTCCACTTACCATATAGGAGCACATTGTAGTTCTACAATTACTGACTGTAGTCCATCTGTTTCTCTACATGCTTTGTTAGGCCCCTTTCATGCTGTTCTTCATTGGTCAGGACTCTCCCAGGGCCACTACAGAGCAGGTATAATTTGGGTGGTGGGTCATTTTTAGCACTGCAGTGACACTGACATGGTGGTAGTGTGTTAGTGTTTGTTGTGCTGGTATGAGTGGCTCAGACAGAGCAATGCTGATGGAGTTTTTAAACACCTCACCGTCACTGCTGGACTCAGAATAGTCCACCAACCAAAAAAATATCCAGCCAACAGCGCCCCGTGGGCAGCATCCTGTGACCACTGATGAAGGTCTGGAAGATGACCAACTCAAACAGCAGCAATAGATGAGCGATCGTCTCTGACTTTACATCTACAAAGTGGACCAACTAGGTAGGAGTGTTTAATAGAGTGGACAGTGAGTGTGTCTGATCCACTCATACTAACACACCACCACCATGTCAGTGTCACTGCAGTGCTGATAATGATCCACCACCTAAATAATACCCGCTCTGTAGTGGTCCTGACCATTGAAGAACTACAGTCAGTAATTGTAGAACTACAAAGTGCTTCTATATGGTAAGTGGAGCTGATAAAATGGACAGTGAGTATAGAAACAAGGAGGTGGTTTTAATGTTATGGCTGATCAGTGTATATCAATAAAGAACATTTCATTTCTGGCCGGAGTCTTGTGAGAGATTTCAGAATTGAAGAACTGGCAATAATAAAATTCTAAGAAATAATCAGGCCTAAGAGTGTTTAAGATTTTTTGTAACTAACCTATATCCTGGGTATTACATATGTCAGTACATAGTGTAAAGTGTTAGGGTAGAGCACAAAGCAGCTACTTGAGATGAATTAGAGGTAATATACCTTCTCCATGCAGAAGTGAGGGATCCAGTAACTCCATCATGTACTCAATCTCTGTGTCCAGCTGAGGCATGTTACATTGAGCCAACACATATGTCAACATAGGCAAGAAATCATCTGCCCCATATTTTCTTCCTAAAATTAAATGCGCGCACACACACACAAAAACATAAGACTTAGCATGTTTTAGAATGTATTACTAATGTTTGGTCATATCAGAAAAACACTATAAAAATGAAATCCCACACACTGTGGGTTCATTATTGTTTTTGAAGCACCACTACCTGAATTATTTTCCATGATGGTGTAGATGAGCTTGCAGACACGAAGCAGGAGTGACACTTTCTTCTCCGGTGAGTACATTTTGCTCATATTGTGGAACTTGTGACGGATCTTCTCTATGGACACAGAGTCTGGTGGTATGGCTTCGTCCACACCCATTTCTTGTGGTCGCTTTGTTTTGGCCAGAGCCAGGTTCTCTTTCAGCTGCTGCAGGATTCCACTCTTCACCTGGAAGTCGTGCAAAGCTGTCTCCACCACAGACTTCAAAGGTTTCAGGATACACTTGTGCATGGCTTTCTCCAGTACTCGGTCTGAGAGGGAGGAATATGAAGCTGGTTAGAACTGCCCACAATCACATTCAGATTTAAACAAAGTGAGGATAAACAGCTACAGGATAATTCCATGTTTAAGCTTAGCCACCTACAAAAATACAATAGATTAAAGGAAAAGCACTTTTCTAACTAAAGGTCTAAATAAAACTTTGTTCTAGTCACTGTTGTTCAGCTTTTACATTTAACTGAGATTAAAAATGCATTTTTCTTTTATGAAAAAGACATTTTTATGTATTATACTATATTTTACTCGATTAATACATACATGTTTGATAAGGAACAGCCAATTGTCAACCTAAACAATAACCCAGAATATTGCTAAAATGCTTGTGGAATTTATCGTATACATTTGCTTTTTGGTATGTGTGCTTTGTCTTGGTATTTTTTCATCTTTTACATTAGCAGATGCTTTTATCCAAATATTTAATGTTAAGAGTGTTGTTGTTACTACAGTGGTACAGTGGTAGCCTAGAGGGTAGCGCTTTCAACTGAAAGATTGGTGGTCTGCTCCAGGGGCGCCGTACGATGGCTGACCCTGCGCTTTGACCCCAGCTTCCAAACAAGCTGGGATATGCGAAGAAAGAATTTCACTGTACTGTACACCTATATATGTAAATATGACAAATAAAGTATATCTTCAAAAGTATATCTACTATGTTGGTACACAATTTACAAGAACATGTTATAGAATACATAACATGGTGGATTAAAATGTATATAATTTAATTATGGTAATTATTTTGTGTGGTGATTATGATTTAATTATGTTAGGCTAGATATATTGTTATAGGCTAGATACATTGGTATATTAGTAATGCTAGCACAGTGCTACTGACAAATGTCGGTATAGTAGCACTATTTAAATGGTACAAAAATCATTGGTCCTATTACATTAGTGCATGTATACTTGGTTATTGCTGAACTTTGATTTATTGTGTTTGTCAGTCATTTCTATACTTACAAACATCATGTACCTGTAATATCTATCTATATGTCTGTCTGTCTGTCTGTCTGTCCACAGTTTTTATAAAAGTCACATGATGCACAGTGTCTCTGCGATGCTTAGTGTGTGTAAGTTCGAATGTCAAATCCAAAAGGCTGAAACTGAATTACTTCCATGCCTAGTGAAGTTATACATTCAAAATCCCACACATTGAAATGAAATCGGTACAGTAAGTCAGCGGAATGATTAGATCTGGCTCTATATGCATATAAGCAGACTTTCCACATAACGTTGTTATGCATGAAAGTGCTGTTAAAAGTGTTAGAAACAGAAATGACTGAATACACAGAATAACTCCCACATAACTGTTATTACATTTCCTCTTCAGAAAGTGAAATGCCTTCACTCAGTATTTCCACAGCTGGTTATCCATACAATTTAAATAACAGCTTAGCCCTAAAAAAAGGTTTCAAGAAACAAGACTGCTCTTGTGACACATTTGTGCAAACCTGCTCAAAGCTCATGACTAAACTGCATATGAGAGTATTTATGAGCTAGAAATAAAACCATACAGTCAGAGCAGCAAAATTTAATGTCCAACTCTGCATACTCAGGTGGTTAATACTGCTGACTGTGAAACTTAACATGCTAGCGTCAGCATAAGAGGAAGTAATTTCTTCTTCTTCCAAAGCATTCTGCCTAAGGCTTATGAGCTCTATTGGCTAATTACTTCTGCTGGCTGATTCTCCTTTGGCTTCTTTCTTTCTGACTGCTTCCCCATTATACAGAGAACAATGTGATGTCATTTCTTGCTAATACATGTCTAAAGTACACTAGGAACTAGTTGTTTTATAACAGCTCAAGACTTGTGTTAGTAGTAAATAAATAAAAATAAGTATGAGTTAATAAGGAAGTAAATATTATAAAATGTTTAATCTATTGCAGGGAATCTTTATCTTTTCACCCTAATCACAATCAACAGAATCTATAGTTTGTCGTCACTCATCCTTCATGAATTAGTTAGGTGCTCGCTCTCCCTTTTAGTTATGCTGTAATAATTAGGGGTCCGGAGTCTAATGCTACTCTCTGCAGAACTGATATTTTACTCTTAACGATTTCACATTTTAACTACATCTTCTGTTGTTTTACCCCGAGGTGGTTCTGACGGAAACCTGTTTATCCACCTGAGGTTGTCGAGACAATGCTGCTCCTGCTAGATTTGACGGGACCCTGGCATGTTTGCACCAAAAAAAAAAAATCACAAACCTGACTGAATAATAAAGAACTACAATTACTTATCATTTTTTATTTATTTTTCTAATTATAATTTTTCATTTAATTTAATTTTGTTAAATTGGCATGGGCATACAGTGTGGAGGCATCAGACTGTGACTGAACTGTCTGTGACTGGACTGACATTTTGCTAGAACTCTGAAGGTTAGAATTGGAAAGCTAGAAATTAAACTTTATATTAAACCTTTTCTCTAGTACATGAAAACACACGTCTGTATAATGGCCTAATATTATAATGGATACAGCACTTTACTAAAATGAAGCTATTAAAATGAATTCTTTAAAAGCCTCCTTTACACTGCTATGTACTGGTTAGTGTGTAAGTGGGCCTTTGTCTTACAAGAACAGCTAAAGACCATAAGTTGGAGAACAAGAGGACACACAGTTCACAGGAAATAACACAGATTAGGAGAGTCATAAATCAAGGACAGCCAAAGTCTGAAGTACTGTCCAATGCGTGCAAACTTTTGCCACAACAGCCCTTCCTCCCACCTCGCTTCAGAATTCAGCAGGAAAACAAGTCACAGGCTAAAAGAGAAGAGAAGTGAATCCACTGCCACCTCCCACACAGCAAACACACAGCATACCATCGTAATGAAATATGACCACAGGTTGCGTCACTCTCCAACACAATGACAGAAAGAAAAAAGTCAAATTTATTGTTTGATTGCTTTTTCAGTTCCTTATCTCTTAAAATGACTCTTTTTTACCACTAACCTAGTCTCAAGTTTAGGTTCTACATACAGGAAGCACTATAAACAGTTTGAGGAAAACAGGAGACAGTATTATAAATCAGCCTTGAACATGTAAACAGTATGAAGGGAAGGAAACATCCTCTACTGTTATCAACAAGAAGTGAATTAAATACACAAACACTATTGCTCTCTCTTCCAGTTTAAAAAGAGTAGACCTTAACGTGGAGAAAGCGTTATCTGTGCTGTTACCAGTTAACACTGAAAAGCCTAGGTGATTAGACTGCACTTGTGTAACAGGGATGTTACAGTTCCCCCAAATAAAGATGAACCATTTAATTCATCATCCAGGCATTACAAGCATTGAGGATTGAGTGTCAAATGTAATGCATTATGTTAGCCCATGACCGCTGGGACCAGGGTTCAAACCCCCAGCGGTACTATCTGCTGGTCAGGTATCTACCCTAATAACTGAAGGGTTTCCGAGGCTCCGTGATGAATTGGTGTCCTGTCTGGGTGTGTTTCTGCATTGTGCCTAGTGATTCCGGGAAAGCCGGGCCCACCGTGATCATGACCAAGATAAAGGAGTGGTTAAAACATGTAAATAAAGTCGAATGAAAAAGTCTACTGTTGTTGTCTTACATGTGTTCCACTCCATACCAAAAAAAACTTGGGTGGCTAAGTGGGCACTGTCGCCTCACAACAAGGTCCTGGGTTCGATCCCCAGGTGGGGCGGTCCGGGTCCTTTCTGTGTGGAGTTTGCATGTTCTCCCTGTGTCTGCGTGGGTTTACTCCGGGGGCTCCGGTTTACTCCCACAGTCAAAAGACATGCAAGTAAAGTGAATTGGAGATGCAGAATTGTCCAGGACTGTGTTTGATATAACCTTGTGAACTGAGGAGCATTGTGTAGTGAGTAACAACCGTTCCTGTCATGGATGTAACCAAAGTGTAGAACATGACGTTGAAACTTGGTTCCAATTTAAAACCGAACAGTCTGTACCGAGTACGAACTAAATTTCAGTTCTGCTTATCGGTTACTAAACGCAAGAGCCCTTTATTATTGTAAACAAAGAATACTTATCTGCAAGGACGTATGTAAATATCTGCCAGGACCTGAGTACGTTACTACGCCACACATCTTAAGACAGTAAGCAATATGGACCAAAGTAAATGGTCAAATGTGTGGCTTTACTTTATTAACTGTTGGGTTTTATACATCTTTAACACACCATCTGTTTATGACTTTTTTTATTTGGCAAGCTTGCAGGCAGCTGTGTGTTGTGCACGGAATACAATTTAGTTTCAGCATTTTGTCCCTTTTGCTGTTTGGACAGACTGTGGGTTTTCTCAGAGATTTCAAGAATAATCACAGTTTAATATTAGTTATAGTTCGATACAGTGTATTTACGTTTATTTTAGTCAATATACTTCATGAATGCTAACACTCAAAAGAAAAATGATATTTCTTAATTAAACATTTGACTTTTCGAAACGGGGAACAGGCGGTATTCTGTCGATTTATCCTACCCATCGAGATTTTCCTACCGAGGATGCGCACATCTGTTTCGACTCGTAAAGTGAAACGTGAACATTTTTATGCGTCAATAACATACACCGATCAGCCATAACATTAAAACCACCTCCTTCTTTCTACACTCACTGTCCATTTTATCAGCTCCACTTACCAAATAGAAGCACTTTGTAGTTCTACAATTACTGACTGTAGTCCATCTGTTTCTCTGCATGCTTTGATAGCCCCCTTCCATGCTGTTCTTCAATGGTCAGGACTCTCCCAGGACCACTACAGAGCAGGTATTATTTGGGTGGTGGATCATTCTCAGCACTGCAGTGACACTGACATGGTGGTGGTGTGTTAGTGTGTGTTGTGCTGGTATGAGTGGATCAGACAGCAGCACTGATGAAGTTTTTAAACACCTCACTGTCACTGCTGGACTGAGAATAGTCCACCAACCAAAAATACCCAGCCAACAGCACCCTGTGGGCAGCGTCCTGTGACCACTGATGAAGGTCTAGAAGACGACCAACTCAAACAGCAGCAATAGATGTGTGATCGTCTCTGACTTTAAATCTACAAGGTGGATCAACCAGGTAGGAGTGTCTAATAGGGTGGACAGTGAGTGGACACAGTATTTAAAAAAATAGAGCACTGCTGCTGTGTTTGATCCACTCACACCAGCACAACACACACTAACACACCACCACCATGTCAGTGTCACTGCAGTGCTGAGAATGATCCACCACCCAAATAATACCTGCTCTGTAGTGGTCCTGTGGGGGTCCTGACCATTGAAGAACAGGGTGAAAGCAGGTTAAAAAAAAAGTATGTAGAGAAACAGATGGAGTAACAGTCAGTAAGTGTAGAACTACAAAGTGCTTCTATATGGTAAGTGGAGCTGATAAAATGGACAGTGAGTGTAGAAACAAGGAGGTGGTTTTAATGTTATGGCTGATCAGTGTATAGATCTACTGATATGTGCCACCTCTAGTGTATGATAAGATTCACATCTATCGAGATGTGTTACCTATAGTTCATAATAACATACAGATCTATCAAGATGTGATACCACTAGTTATAATAACATACAGATCTATTGAGATGTGCTACCTATAGTTTATAATAAGACATAGCTATCGAGATGTGCTGCCTGTAGTCTAGTTTTAATAAGAACAAATTTAATGAAACTTACAAATATTTACTATATCTATAAATCTGCACTACAGTAACTGTGATGTCAAAACTTGATATAAACATAACAGTAAGTTTTCTGTATTGTTCCAACACTACTTTTTATGACCTACCTACTCACTCAAAAATGTCTGTCCTAAAAGCTCTAGCAGTGACTGAAGTACAGGACACAAAAGTAAACCTTTATGAGAGCTTAGAGAAGATTGGGTGTTCTTTTATTAAAATTAGGAATAAGTAAACTGGATTGTTCAGATCCTGGTGAACTCAAACCAGGCTTAACCTAAACAAAGAGTCTTTTCACCCCAAACCCACCTCCACCCAAAGAAAATAATGCACTTCTTTGATGACTAGAAGAACTACATTAGTGCAGCTGTCTATAGTCTATTGTTTACGTTGTATTGAAACAACTGATGCCAATAAAAAGTTAAAAGATAATGTCAGAAGTTTGTTTGAACATGAATATACATGCTGACTTTTCAACTATGCCTGCATTGCTAATGTGCCAAAGTCTGTTGGCTAAGAATATCACATTCATCTCTGTTGAGACCTGGTACATGAGCACATACACTCACTAGCAGATGAATCAGATGACACCAGCTAGCACATACATTCCTGACAGATTAATACTTTCTAGCAGGTGCATTTGATAGCACTACTATATACAGCACTGAAGTGCAATGATATTTAATCTGTCCTCAAGCACCTTTACCTACTTTTTAGAAACTGATTAGTGACAGATATTTTCCAACAGGATTGTCTGGTAGATAGCAGAACCTATGCTTTCTGGTAAATTACCCTAACTCCAAAGTATCAAAGCATGCCCACATCATTAAAACACTGTGGTTTATGTCCAGTAGTAATGTTGGGATCCAAAATATCAATATTTGGGTTGATATAGCAGTTTAAAGCCTGATATATTTATGGTCTTAATGTTATTCTTACCAATCTGGTCCTCTGGGATAAGGGACTCGATGGGAGGGTCTAGTTCTGAGCTCTGGAGCAGGTAGGACTTTATTTGAGTCATAAACTGTCGTAGTGTCTGAAGCAGCTCGAGGCCTGATGTATGGCAGTTGCAGTTCTCCTGCATAAAGCTGATGTAGTCCTGTACCAGGCAGCCGAAGTAGGTGTTTTTGTTTTGCGCCTGCTCCATAATCCTCTTGAGTGCTCTCTTCTCAGGTGTCATGAGTGAGTTAAAAACACTACTGACCTTGCGCAAGTGTCCCCTAATTGACCGAGGCAGCACAAACGTTCCAGCGCTGTGCCGCTTCTTGGGCTTAAAAGGCGGCTCCATACCCAGCTCCTGATCGCTTTCCACACCAACACCGTCATCTTCCGCTTCTTCTTCCTCTTCCTCCAGGCTGCTGTCAGCTCTGGTGGGACTGAGAGTAACTGGCATTGTGAAGCTGTGTGAGTAGTCCAGAGAGTCAGAAGAGGAGGTGGAGATGCTAATATCACTGAGCCTTTCTTGACCCGCAGGACTGCCTTCCTCTGTTGAATGTCGGTTCTCCGGGGCAGCATTTCTCTGAGACTGTCTGGCCAGGCTGCGAGACACAGCCTCCTCGATGAAATGGTCATCCATTGCCAAGTGGCTCTCTACATTACAAATGCTGGTTCTATTTTCATGGGAAGATAGCATAGGAATGGGAGAGCTTATCTTTTTGGGGGGTGAGGACGAAGGTGACAAGGAGCCAAACGAGGAACCCAGGCGTCCCAGCAGGCTGCTCCTCTCTGGTGACATTTTAATCCAGCTGACACCGGTCTCAGGCATGCTTTTCTGCTTAATGTTGAGGGGTTGTTTGCGTGAAATGATGCGTGGTGGAGGGGGTCGGGGTGGAGGTGAACGTGAAACACTGTTTTGTCTTATAAGGTTGTTGTTCCTGGTGTTTTCTGCGCTAACAGCACGGCGAAGGACGCTCTGAATACTTGTGCGTGTGTTGCCCTGAGTTTCGGAGCTGTTCGTTTCTCCAGATGTTGCTGATGTGTCAGTTTCTGTAGGAGCTGACTCTGAGCGATGGGTCTGTACAAAAAGAGGATTAATGAAGCCCAGCGCACCGTTAGATGTACAGCACTCTAGCTCGGATGGGGTTCGAGTGCGCGGGACTGGTGGCGGATCATCTATGAGGGATGTTTTCTGGTCCTCCTGCTTCACTTCTGGCTGGGTAGCAGAGCCATCAGACAGGCAGCTCTTTCTCTTCCGACACAACTCAGAGAGCCAGAATTCTACAGAACACAGAGAACATAACATTCATTTAAGTCAAACTAAACAAAAACACATTCAAACTCTAAAAGTTAGCTGCACAAACAGAACAACATCCTGTTGTATACACAGAAGTGCTCAAATAATACCTGAGAAATACATCAAAGTCAAAAGCAGGTAAACACACGAATCATACACAATGAATCAAATGAACAGACTGAACAAACCAGCCAAGCTGGATTATCAAACAAACCAACAGCAGTAATGAAACAACATGAATAAACAGCAACTGTATGTGATAAACTATAACCCACACTTACAGGAATCAAGTAAAACTCCTCGTCTTTTCAGAATGCTTAAGAAAAACATGTAACTCCAACTCGGTGTATGGAAACAGACACACTCACACACACTCACACACACACTGAGTGTTATGAGTCACGCATGCTGTAGATGGTAGGAGGAGTCCTGACACTGAAGCTCTTCCCTCTTTTTGCTCACACATTCATCTTAAAGGACGTCCTTTTTACCTCAGCATTTGTAAAAGCATAGGATTTTCCCCGTTGGTTTCGGTTACTTAATACGGACCCCTGGGCTCTAGATAACACCGGAAGTTTTTAAACTTACACAAGGTTTTATCCATGTTTAATGAGACAGTAATACTTCTAATATACTCATACATTTGCAAAAAATGTGTTCAACACATGAAATAATTTTATATAGTAGTAATATGTTTTGTTTTGTTTGTTTATTAGAATTTTAATGTCATGTTTTACACACTAGTTACATTCATGACAGGAACGGTAGTTACTCATTACACAAGGTTCATCAGTTCACAAGGTTATATCAAACACAGTTTTTGGACAATTTAGTGTCTCCAATTCACCTCACTTGCAAGTCTTTGGACTGTGGGAGGAAACCGGAGCACCCGGAGGAAACCCACGTGGACACGGGGAGAACATGCAAACTCCACACAGGAAGGACCCGGACTGCCCCACCTGGGGATCAAACCAAGGACCTTCTTGCTGTGAGGCGACAGTACTACCCACTTAGCCACCGTGTCACCCCAGTAGTAACATGTAAACTACTGTATTTCACCCTATAATACAATGTCCACACTTGTAGATCAGTCTGTCTGTCTGCCCAGCTTTGTTTTAAAGCTGAGGTCAAGGCACAGTGTCAATATATGTCACACTGGATGAAGGGCCTTGCTAAGGGTCCAGAAGGTCCCTGTCTAGCCAGGATTTAAACCATCAACCTTCGGTTTGACAGAGCCTAAACCACTGAGCTAGCAAGGCATTTCACTCAGTACACACTTACTATACAAGTACAGTATAATATAGACCTAAGCAATAAAGTATTTCTGGGTCACACAGTCTCAAATGACTTTCCAAGAACTAAAGTAAATAAAGTCTGGATGATTTAAAATAAATTTTATGCATAAAATGATTTATAACAATATGATTCATGTAGCTGTTTATTTGCTTTGCACAACAGTATGAAGTATAGAAAGTACAGCTCTTCAGTTGATGTGGTTTTTCTTTACCTCTCTACTTCGAAGATTATGCATACTTCGATTTTGTCTATTTTAACAAATATGTCTTTAAAAGTTTAAAGTTTAAAAGTTAGCATAGTCTGTGCCTTTGTATGGACCAATAAGCAGCTATTAACAAGCCCCTGAAGACCCAAGCAGAAGACAGGATGTTCTGGAGAAACACTAAATACAAGGTTGCCAGGAATGTCAATGAACTTGACAACACTAATATAATATCCAACACCCACACCTTCATCATTTGCCAGCGATTTGTGTTACTTCATCATTCAGAATATGTTTGTATATTTTATGAAAATGGGACCACAAATTAAACTATTAAATGCAGAACTTTAGGTAATTCAGATGGGTATAAGCTGCATATAAATCATTTTAAACAACTAAAAAACCACTTCAATAAACAGTGTTTCCTTCACAACTGGTTTATATTGTTTGTTTAAGCTATGAGTCTGACAGGTTGTATCTTGTCAGTTCCTCGGAAGTGTGTATTTCAAACACCTGAGTATACAATCACACAATGTATTTCACTCCCATTTCTTATTCTTTGCCAAAACACTGTCAAAGTAAAGAGATCACGAATTTCAATTAAAACAACATCAAGTCAAAAAAGCAATAATAACGTGCTAAGTGTGTTTTTTAGTCTTTTTTCCCCCCTTCACATCTGTCCTCAGTTCCCCTGAATTTTCCCAGGCACAAAACTGAGCCAGATGGAAATCTAATCGGCACCACCTAAAGCCTGAATTTCCCTACAGTCTCTAGGCGGGGCAAATTTTGGAAGTGGTCCCGGTATGAGAGATTCCACATTCTGCCCCATTGTGAGCTGTAATACTGTTGGATTCTGCAATTGATTGCACGGCACTGCAAGCAATAAACCCATTGCTTCCAACATTAGCCTGTATGTTCCACATACCTTAGTACAGTGTGCCTTCTTACTAACACTTTGTTCCTTTTCTGTAACTTGATCATTCTTTACAAAATACCACATTAAAGCTTACTTAAATGAGCAAAGGTACTCAGTCAAACAATAAACAGAGTGTGGGTCTAAACAAAGGGTTCTTCAGATGCAAAATAAAGGAATTCAGATTTGCCTTCTGCTGTACTGACTGCAGACACCACATAAAACACACAAGCATAATCATACACGTCAAGTGAAGTGTTATATTGCACTGGCTGTTATATTACACTGTCTTTTTCTAACAAACTGATTACTGTGTGAAAGCCCACAGCTATAACTAACAAACACGTCTTAGACAAGCTCAAGCAAGTGACTTCACCCATATTAGTTGTACGTCTGACGTTCTGAGTCATGCTGACGTTTAAAAACCTGGCCACATAACTTGCATTTAGCTGCATACAGAGTAAAACAGAATGCCACTCTCTCCATTTGGTACAGGATTTATTTGGTTCATTTTCATGGCTCGGGAACTTGGAAAAGTTTCTTATATTCAAAAGAATTAAAAAAGGAAATTCTTAAATCTGGACGATCAATCTTTCGCATGTTCATTAAAAACACAGTTTAAAATCTAAGATTATTCAAAAGCACAATAACCACCCTGTGGAGAAATGTAACAAAATAAGGAGTATATGCAGGGTCAGTTTGAGAATGTTTAGCCAGGGCTGAATTTGAAGTGAATAAATGTTTGCCCCTCCCAAGTATAAACCGAATTCAAACAATCCTATTGAAGGGGATTTACTCTTACATTAAGTTCTGAGTTTGAAATATTTTACAAAAAATAATGGAAAATGTAAAGAAAACACAAGAAATAAGAAGACATGATGAAAAAAAGTGCTAACACTGGCTGTGTGAACAACCTAATATTCAAAATCCAAGAGTAAAACATCTTAACCAGCAAATCCTTTCAAGATACCATTCTACACTTGCCCCCAAGCATTGTTCAACCCTAAAGTTTTTTAGGGCCAATAAAACGCAAGGCAAGAAAAAAACGGGGGTGGGCAATAGAGCACCACACTTCAAATGTATGATGTTATGTATAAATATAATTTGAAATATTAAATTACCACAACATATATCAGCCCTACTTGGGACTGTTTTAGAATCATATGTGACTGAGCAGTACATGAAAAGTACAAGTACATCATAAACTACAAGCTACTTACTTGTTCCCAGCTTGGCCAACTCTTCTAAATCAAAGGTACTCTTTGCAGTAGAGATCGCCTCAGGAAGCTTTAATGTGAAAGGAAGAACATCCCTACCAAAAAAAGATCAAATTAAAAAGAGATAAGGGCATGAAGTACTACACTTATTTATTTATATGTTAAAAACTGAGAAATATATAAAGACAACAAGACAGAGAAAGATCTGTTGCTCCCAAGTGTATAACTGAGCATGTGCATAAGCTGACAAACAGTGCCTTGTGTTTGTTCACTGCGTGGCATTTACAATAAAGCAAGGCTTGGCAAAGGCTAGTTTATGCAGAACTGCATCACAGAGTATAATAGGGTTTCATGGTACATAAAATTATGAGGCAAGCTAATGCAAACAGGTCACCAATATGCATCGCTTGCTGTGTTCAGGGCTTTGGGGGTGGGGTGTACTGCCCCTACCCTCCTGTGTTGAAATTCTCTTTACTAACACCAAATGGGGGAAAGTATGTAAACACCCAAACATAAAATTTAATGGACAGTATAAAGTTTGTCTGCCATTTGTTGCCAACAACTTTTACAGTTTGGAAAGCTGTCCACAATTTTTTTTTAAGAATTAAGATGTCATTTGGCATTAAGGCCAGGGTTTACTCAAGTTATTCCACATTAAACCATTCTTTATATCTCTCACTGTAATGGGGCATTTTCATGCTGGAACAGAAAATAGCCATCTTTAAACTTTTGCCACAATGTTGGAAGCTCACAATTCCTAACAATGGACTTGTATGCTATATAATGACAAGTTATTGATTGATTGATTGAGTACTTTATTAATCCCCGAAGGGAAATTGTGGTCTAATAATATCTTAATTATTATTATCTTTTACTAAAAATGTAAATGTTACAGTTGGTACAATGTATTCAGACAGGTGAGGCGCTCCTGGTATTCACCCAGATTTGCTTTAAAATGCAAAATGAAGATTAACTGATTACATCAGAGAATGTGTTTCCACTGCTTTAGATTTCAATGGGGAAGTACTTTACACCAGTTGATTTGGAACTTGCCATTATGAAGGTTAATCTTGGGCTTGTGTGTGACTGCTCAGCCATGGACACGTCATCTATCAAGCTCATAACAAAATGCTCTTGTGCTGACACACTATGTTATAATGGGTGTTACAGCCAATAAGAGATGATTTGTATACAATATGTGCATTCAGTAGTCCCATTATGCAAGATTGTTTCTAATGCTTTATGGCTGAGTTTTCAATGCACCCAATCATTTCCACTTTAAAACAGTTAAAGACAGCAGCTTCAGCAGAACTGACATCTGACATGGTGAAAAGGTGTCATCATACGACAGAGCCATACTTATCCTGCAGGGTTAATAATTATTAGAAATACAAAACCTTTAAAAATCAACTATAATAATTAATACCAAGGTGCAAAGTGCATTCACAAGACACTACACACTTTTCTAGTTCCTCAGTCACAAAGAAATGACAGCCAGGCTACATTAAATCAGAATTTAACAATAACGATAATAATAAAATTAAGATCCTCTTACCTGCTTATGCAGCAGAAAGCCACCAGCCGAAAGAGGTCCGAGAAGCTGATCCCTGAGCCCTCCAGTGAAAATGCTGTGATACACAAACAAGTATCTTAAACACCAGCAGCAGTACTAATGCACAGCAAAGCTATAAATGTTTAAATGCTGTACATTCCAGACTAAAAATCCACATAAGCACAATTCTCTTCCAATGTGGGGAGGAAATGAGACGAAAAGAAAGACAGAGAGAGAGAGAGAGAGAATTAAACTGGGTTAATGCAAAACAGATGTGTTAACTGGCAGAAAGTCATTTTGGGAACGTCATTATCCCTGTTGTTTTGGATTGTGACTATCAATAAGAGAACAAATCATAGGGTATTCATATTTATTTCCATTATGTATGATTGTTTTTGCGAATACATAAAACTCATGCAGTGTGACTGTATGTAACACAGTGTCACAGCTAGAAACGTGGCTGTGGTGTGACATAGCCCCGGGGTTCTGGGGACTTTGGTTTGAGCTTCGCCCGGATCAGTTTATGAGTAACTTTTCCAGTGCTCACATGAATGACTTCAATCTACGAAAATATGCAGAAAGTGAATTTGCTGCTCTATATTGTATAGGTTAGTAAGTGAACAGGTACATATGTGGTGCCCTGAGATGAATTACAGTCCAGCCCAGAGTGTTTGCCCTGTGCTAAATGCATGTGCAAAACATGTGTACAAAGAAAACACTGGATGAAGGACTTTCTTTTTTGAGGATGTCAAGCTTACTTGACTATAGACAGTGGGTGTGTTTGAAAACCTAGTTAGCTCTCTACATAGAGAGCATTTTACGTCATCCTACGCGTGCTCCCAAGAAGTAGGCTGTTCGAAATCCCAGATGCCTTAACATGCTGTCTAATAAGTCACCTTAAATCTGAACGGTATTTTGACAGAATAACGAGGGAACAACGATGCTGCCTTAATGATGAAGGCAATCCCAGCATTCTGTGCGGCACAACTTTTCTCACAGAAAAAAAATATGGCAAACGGTGTGAAAACAGAGTTATTTTTAAACGTAAATAAATTATTATTGATTTTTAATTTGTATAAACTTGCACAAGTCATTTATTTGCAAATTCGAAAATTCAAAAAAAAATTCGGTACACGGAGGGAGACGTTAATTAGCGTGTTGTGCCACCCTATCCCATTGGTTTGAATGGCATGAGGCTAACTGCATTAGCTTAGTAAGCAAAAAATGATGGAATCGCTGTCTAAGAAGTGCGTTCGAATAATCTGCTCCATAAGTCAATGACTTATTAGTATCCTCTCTACTTATGTAGGCAGTAAGACAGCAAGGCAGCTCACTAGGTTTTTGAACAGATCTAATTCATAGCTGTGTTTTGGTGGCTCTTTAATTACCATTATCTGATCAACCTTAAGTTTCCATTTCCTCTTACATACATTGTGGCAACAATTTGGGGAAGGTCATTTTCTCTTTCTATTACCAAGCAGGCACAGAGAAGTAAAAAAATGGAAATGGTCACAGTTCTTTGGTATTGTGTGGTACTTACTGTACTGGCTCTCTATGACTGGGAAGTCCCTCATGGTTATTGGATCAGTGTCATCCATGCGCAAAGAAATCACCTTCTTCTGCAAGTTAACTGACTTTCTTACCAGGAAGGTCTGTTATAAAGATATTTAGAAATTAGACACAAATTACGATACTACAAACACAGCATTACACATTTTGCAAAAGGAAGTATGTACACCGATCAGCCATAACATTAAACCACCTCCTTTGTTTCTACACTCACGGTCCATTTTATTAGCTCCATTTACCATATAGAAGCACTTTGTAGTTCCACAATTACTGACTGTAGTCCATCTGTTTTTCTGCATGCTTTGTTAGCCCCCTTTCACTCTGTTCCTCAATTATCAGGGCCCCCACAGGACCACCACAGAGCAGGTATTATTTAGGTGGTGGATCATTCTCAGCACTGCAGTGACACTGACATGGTGCTGATGTGTTAGTGTGTGTTGTGCTGGTATGAGTGGATAGGACACAGCAGTGCTGCTGGAGTTTTTAAATACTATGTGCACTCACTGTCCACTCTATTAGACACTCCTACCTAGTTGGTCCACCTTGTAGAAGTAAAATGAGAGAGACGATCGCTCATCTATTGCTGCTGTCCGAGTTGGTCATCTTTGTGATCTTCATCAGGGCGCTGTTGGCTGGATATATTTTTGGTTGGTGGACTATTCTCAGTCCAGCAGTGACAGTGATGTGTTTAAAAACTCCAACCTCGTTATCTGTATAAAAGACACCTGTCCACAGCCTCAAACAGTCAGACTCCAAACTCAACCATGGCCAAGACCAAAGAGCTGTCGAAGGACACCAGGAATAAAATTGTAGACCTGCACCAGGCTGGGAAGAGTGAATCTACAATACGCAAGCAGGTTGGTGTGAATAAATCAACTGTGGGAGCAATTGTAAGAAAATGGAAGACATACAAGACCATTGATAATCTCCCTTGGGGTCAAGATCTCATCCCGTGGGGTCAAAATGATCATGAGAACGGTGAGCAAAAATCCCAGAACTACACGGAGGGACCTGATGAATGACCTGCAGAGAGCTGGGACCAAAGTAACAAAGGCTACCATCAGTATACACACTACGCCGAGAGGGACTCAAATCCTGCAGTGCCAGGCGTGTCCCCCTGCTTAAGCCAGTACGTGTCCAGGCCCGTCTGATGTTTGCCAGAGAGCATATGGATGATCCAGAAGAGGATTGGGAGAATATCATGTGGTCAGATGAAACCAAAATGGAACTTTTTGGTAAAAACTCAACTCGTCGTGTTTGGAGGAAGAAGAAAAACCCAAGAACACCATACCTACTGTGAAGCATGGGGGTGGAAACATCATGCTTTGGGGCTGTTTTTCTGCAAAGGGGACAGGACGACTGATCCGTGTTAAGGGAAGAATGAACGGGGCCATGTATCGTGAGATTTTAAGCCAAAACCTCCTTTCATCAGCGAGACGTGGCTGGGTCTTCCAGCATGACAATGATCCCAAACACACCGCTCGGGCAACGAAGGAGTGGCTCCGTAAAAAGCATTTCAAGGTCCTGGAGTGGCCTAGCCAGTCTCCAGACCTCAACCCCATAGAAAATTTGTGGAGTCCGTGTTGCCCAGCGACAGCCCCAAAACATCACTGCTCTAGAGGAGATCTGCATGGAGGAATGGGCCAAAATACCAGCTACAGTGTGTGCAAACCTGGTGAAGACTTACAGGAAACGTTTGACCTCTGTCATTGCCAACAAAGGTTATGTTACAAAGTATTGAGTTGAACTTTTGTTATTGACCAAATACTTATTTTCCACCATAATTTACAAATAAATTCTTTAAAAATCCTACAGTGTGATTTCCTGGATTTTTTTTCTCATTTTGTCTCTCATAGTTGAAGTGTACCTATGATGAAAATTACAGACCTCTCTCATCTTTCTAAGTAGGAGAACCTGCACAATCAGTGGCTGACTAAATACTTTTTGGCCCCACTGTAGTGTGTGTGTGGTTGGCATGCTCACCCCTGGTGGCTGTGGCTGCAGGATGCTTTGGGCTTCTTCATCGCTGAGTGTCAGCAGTAGCCAGATTGGGTGTGTATGTGTCAGTCTATCCAGCACACTCATACGTCGTCGCAAAGATTCATAGCCAGAGTCACGGACCCCAGCTGCACCAGCACAGACAGACGACTGCAGGAACAGACCACTTATCTCCTGTTCAAGACTGCAAAGAAAGACAGGAATACATCAGTGCTGGAGTATAAAAAGTGATGGATATCAATCGAAAACTTTATTCATTTATGAACTAATCATTTAAGGGTAAAAAAAATTCAAATTCATTCAAATTGTGGTCGGGGTCACGATGGGTCCTGTTTTGTCAGAACACCCCTTCCCCCCAAAACCCAATTGGCCAGAAATAGCCAATCATGTCTGCATAGACACCGGCCGGCCAATAACACCACTGAGATATGAACTCAGGTCTCAGGAGTGACAGGCTAGCGTAATAGACAACTGCACCACCCAAACGCCGCTTATTAAATATACACGCTAAAACAGAAGTTAACAAAAACATCTGTGCCAGCATTTTTCAGTGCTGAGGCACCAAAGAATTTTAATGTTTTCCTTATCCAACACACCAGACTTGTCAAAATTTGTTGCTTGTGATACTGTTAACATTTAACAGTCTGTTGTATTTTAGATGCAACAGTGAATTAATTTTTACATTTCACATACTGCCTGTGATGTTGATGTTTTGTAGGTTGGTTCTCTATATAATTGACAGAATTATTTATTTGTTTGTTTTTTTCATTTTTCAGAAATAAATATAAGGGAAACTAATAAAAAGTGTTAATTCTTATTTATCAAACTAATCCTTTTAGTTTACAATGGCTCTACTAGGAAAAAAGAAAAAAAAAAAGGCCCCAGCATTACAAAAGACTGACGTAGAGCACCTTCTCCATAAGGTTTTTTCTTTCTTTCGGTATATTAAATATAAGCTTTTTGCAACTAATTTGCAACTAAAATAAAGACAATATGCTTATTATTGGTTTAAAAAGCATTTGAATGAAAATAATAATGTGTATCACTGAGTTAACATGTAAACTTTCACTGTCTATTATCTATTATCTATTGTATCTGGCTTCATATAGGGGTGGATTTTCTTAAGTCATATACACACATGAGCTGGGTGTACTATTCATCATCTAAGGGTAACAAATGTTATAAAACAAAAACTTTTATAGTAAAAAAGCAGACCATTTGCAGAAGTACAACGCCTGTAATTCTAACTACGTTGGAAAGCTCAAGAGTGAAAAGCGCCCCCTAATGGACTAAAGTAAAGACAATCATACAAATCCACTGAGAAGTAAATACACAGTGCATTCAAAAAGTAAATTAAATTCCTGCACACTTTTTTGAATTGTGGGTTTGATTTTAAATGGACATATTTACAATTTTTACTCATCGATCTATACTTAATCACCCAGAATGAATGAAGCGTTTGTTTTGGAAATAAATTATATTTAAAATATTTTATTCAATACTTTGTAGAAGCATCTTTGGCAGCAAATGCAAGAGCAAGTTTTCTTGGATATGTCCTTAAAAACTTTTGTTGCCTATCCCATTCTTTATAACAGGTCTGAAGATTTTTTTACCTGGCCAAGTTTACAAAATAAATCAGAACAAAAATACAATATGTTGTCTCAATTTGGCTTAAATGCATTATTGTTTCTTTGTGTAGACTTTCTATCTTGTTACTAGAAGTATCAATATCACTCTGATTTGGTCTAGGCTTACAAGCTAAGTGTGAACATGCCATATAATGACCATGATCTGTTATCTGTTATCTCTTATGTCAGGTGAAAAAAAAAAAAAACAATGAAATGAAATGTGTTGTCAATTATTAGAATAAAAAGCAAATAATTAGCACCAGGTAATACACAAATGCTTAACAAAGATGTAAAATTGCTAAGGTAAGCAACCTCATATTTAAAATGATTACAAAGTGCTTTAGATAAACCATTACCCATGAATACAAATAAGAGAAAGACAAAACTGTCAGCAGAGAGCAAGAAGAGAGAACAAGAGAGCACGAGGAAAATGAAAGACAAAGGTTAAGAGTGAAAATGTGAGGGCATGGACTCACCCTTGTAGGACCTTGGTGTTTGGCTCTCTCGTTGTTTGAACCATCTCCTGCTTCAGCTCAGAAAGCTCAGTGGTGAAAGAGTCTATAAGCTACGGAGAGACATGCAGACAAACACACAGTGTTAAAGACTAACATGGCTCTGTGTGCTGGTGTGTGGACGCGTGTTGTAACACAACTATTTTTGCAGATTCAGACATGAGTCACTTCTCTCTAAACCCTAGTCTGGAGCTGCTTCTCCTTTATGTATAAAGTTTAAAGAAAACAAAACTTAAAGATATATATTGCATGCATTCCAATTTGTTGTTGCATGATATTATTTACATATTTAAATAATATCATGCAACAACAAATTGGAATAAAGCTATAGATAAATACATAATCTATATAAACTAGCACTAAGCTTCACCGGGGTTAATAATCATTAAAACTTAGCGAAAAGTCAGCGAATGTCTCAGAATGCTTTAGTTAAACCTACCATATAATATATTATACATTTTTTAAATTCAGTGCTAATTTTAAATAAACAAAAAAGCTTTACTTTACAGTGTATGCTATTAAACTTTAAAAGTCTCTCAATCACAGTTAGACTGTGCTCCTTTGTTACTTAATCACAACAAACATGGGTACTTCAGCATTGTTCTTTATTCAGCATAGCAAAACTGATAATGGAAGGCATTGCTTTATGTCTATTTTGAATAGTCCCAATAGTCCCAAAAGCTAATGGTTTGAGTAATCAGGTGGTTAAAAAGTACAGGAGGGCAGCACAATGGCTCAGTGGGTAGCACTGTCGCCTCACAGCAAGAAGGTCCTGGGTTCGATCCCCAGATGGGCGTTCTGGGTCCTTTCTGTGTGGAGTTTGCATGTTCTCCCCGTGTCTGCGTGGGTTTCCTCCGGGAGCTCCGGTTTCCTCCCACAGTCCAAAAACATGCAAGTGAGGTGAATTGGAGACACAAAATTGTCCATGACTGTGTTTTACATTACAGCACTTGTGAACTGATGGATCTTGTGTAACAAGTAACTACCATTGCTATCGTAAATGTAACCAAAGTGTGTAAAACATGACGCTAAAATCCTAATAAATAAAAAGTACAAGCTCATATTAACTTTGCTTCGAATATGTTGATTTTGAACGAGCTGATATACAACATTTTAGTAGTAATAATATACTTTAATGTAGTGGCTTCTTTACATTTTCTGGTTGGTAGATTTCAAAATCCTGACTGAAAATGAATGAAAAAATACCATTTTAAACAATATAAAATTTCAGCTGAAAGACACTTCAGATACAAAATGCACAAGATTTAATCAGATATTTTAGTAACTACGTGTAAAACAAATTAATAAATTTATGAACAAGTCCATCACTGTATGGAACCAAACAGATTTTGGAAATAAATGAATGAGGCTTGTTATTTTTTAAGTTATCATAATTCGATTTATTTTATTTTGCAGCAGTTATAAAATACCCAAGTTGTTTATGTAGTTCATTTAAAAGCACATTCTTGTGCAAAACAACATTCTACTGTGCATTATTCTATCTGGTCACCAGCAGAGGGCGATGTTTCTGCATCCTGTTAGTCAAGGCCTGTGCAGATCAGTTCAGGATCAAATGATAGCTTTAAGGTGCCAACGCAGTGTTACTAGCCCTATTTACAAACAAGGAAATCATTAGTTATAATCAGTTCCAAGGCCATAGCTATGAATTAAATATTTGGGTTGGAAAATCTACTGGGTGTGTGCGTGGGAAGAGGCGGCAATTTCCTGCCATTCAAAAACATTCCTGCCATATCAACAACTGTTGGGAACACGGATATATCCTAACATTTCACAACACCAGCAAGTGGAATGTTTTTATCCTTATTAAAAAATAATTATAAAAAATACATATAATAGTCATGATGACGATGATCATACTAATAATAATGAAAGTGAAAATATACACCGATCAGCCATAACATTAAAACCACCTTGTTTCTACACACATTGTCCATTTTAGCAGCTCCACTTACCATACAGAAACACTTTGTCTTTCTACAATTACTGACTGTAGTCCATCTGTTACTCTGCATGCTTTGTTAGCCCCCTTTCATGCTGTTCTTCAACGGTCAGGACCCCCACAGGACCACTACAGAGCAGGTATTATTTCTTAGCACTGCAGTGACACTGACATGGTGGTGGTGTGGTAGTGTGTGTTGTGCTGGTATGAGTGGATAAGACACAGCAGTGCTGATGGAGTTTTTAAACACCTCACTGTCACTGCTGGACTAAGAATAGTCAACAGCGCCCCGTGGGCAGCGTCCTGTGACCACTGATGAAGGCCTAGAAGATGACCAACTCAAGAGTGATCATCTCTGACTTTACATCTACAAGGTTGATCAACTAGGTAGGAGTGTCTAATAGAGTGGACAGTGAGTTGACACAGCATTTTAAAACTCCAGCAGCGCTGCTGTGTCTTATCCACTCATACCAGCACAACACACACTAACACACCACCACCATGTCAGTGTCACTGCAGTGCTGAGAATGATCCACCACCTAAATAATACCTGCTCTGTGGTGGTCCTGACCACTGAAGAACAGCATGAAAGCAGGCTAAAAAGGTATGTAGAGAAACAGATGGACTACAGTCAGTAATTGTAGAACTACAAAGTGCTTCTATATGGTAAGTGGAGCTGATAAAATGGACTGGAGTGTAGAAACAAGGAGGAGGTTTTAATGTTATGGCTGATCAGTGTAGTTTTATATTTTGAGGGTAAAAGGTTGTGCTAAAGTTAGAGTAGACACACCCAGTCATGATTACTGACAGTAATAATGAATTAAACATTACTTTACAGCAATGTAAATGAGCAGTGGACTTAGGAAGTAAAATGAGAACCTAAGAGTGTGTTTGTCTTAAAACTGCAGACCTTGCTCATCATAAAAAGTCTGCATTCATAATTCCACAACATTCCACAAAAAGGACATGTATAAATAGGACACGAATGTGGTACCATTCAGTCAGTGAAAAACAACAGTTGGAAAAATCATTAAAATACCAAACTGCCATGACATGCAGGTCTCTTTCACGTGTATAAAACTGTTTACATTAAACTTTAACTATGAAAAACTATCCAAGTTTTCCGTGTTTTAGTTCTCCCTAGCCAGCAAATTACAAATTTTTGATAGATATTTGTCTAACCCCATGAAGCCAGTCAGCAAACCACAATTACACATCAGTCTCCTGCACTCAAAGTTCAGTGTAAAGCCAAAGAAAGCACTCCCAGCTTCACACATAACAAAACATGGTCACTATGCTGTTCTGTGTATAAAGCTCAGGTACAGAAAATACTGGACTGAAGGCTAAAAACTGATGAAATATTTTCTATCTAAAAGCATCTGAAAACTGCTGAGCTGCCACATATGCTAAGGTTTGACTCTAATTGTATGCACTTTGTGATGCAAAGAAAAGCCTAACTGTGCACTGGAGCTCAAGCAAAGAATAAACGTCCAGTCTGTTCACATGGTACACTAGCAAAAGAAGTGAAATAAAGGTTAAAACTTTTAGCAGGAAATATAAGCACATACACCAATCAACCATAACATTAAAACCACCTCCTTGTTTCTACACCCACTGTCCATTTTAGCAGCTCCACTTACCACATAGAAGCACTTTGTAGTTCTACAATTACTGACTGTAGTCCATCTGTTTCTCTGCATGCTTTGTTAGCCCCCCTTCATGCTGTTCTTCAATGGCCATGACCCCCACAGGACCACCACAGAGTAGGTATTATTTAGGTGGTGGATCATTCTCAGCACTGCAGTGACACTGACATGGTGGTGGTGTGTTAGTGTGTTGTGCTGGTATGAGTGGATAAGACACAGCAGCGCTGCTGGAGTTTTTAAACACCTCACTGTCACTGCTGGACTGAGAATAGTCCATCAAACAAAAATATCCAGCCAACAGCGCCCCGTGGGCAGCGTCCTGTGACCACTGATGAAGGTCTAGAAGATGACCAACTCAAACAGCAGCAATAGACGAGCGACCGTCTCTGACTTTACATCTACAAGGTGGACCAACTAGGTAGGAGCGTCTAATAGAGTGGACAGTGAGTAGAAACGGTATTTAAAAACTCCAGCAGCTCTGCTGTGTCTGATCCACTCATACCAGCACAACACACACTAACACATCACCACCATGTCAGTGTCACTGCAGTGCTGAGAATGATCCACCACCTAAATAATACCTGCTCTGTGGTGGTCCTGTGGGGGTCCTGACCATTGAAGAACAGTGTGAAAGCAAAAACAATATGTAAAGAAGTAGATGGACTACAGTCAGTAATTGTACAGTAGAAGTACAAAGTGCTTCTATATGGAGAAGATAAAATGGACAGTGAGTGTAGAAACAAAGATGTGGTTTTAATGTTATGGCCAATCAGTATATGTCTATGCTACAAAATGATAAACACATTTATGGAAAAGAAGAAAAAATACACTGTAAGAGGGCATCTACATTGAAGAAATTAACATTTCATGCTATAAGTGTGTCATAAAGCCCTTAGGATTCAAGCCAATGTTCACAAAATTACTAGCAACAAGGAAAGAGAGAGTCAGTATTTTTTCTTACTTGTGATGCCTGAAACACTGGCAGCCTCGTGTCTGGCACTAAAATCTTTTCAAAAGGTTAAAAAATCTTCCAGATGGCATTCAGTAACTCTATTTAATGAGATCCATGGTTAAGTCATACTCTGCTTGGCCATCCAAATAAGCGAGCCTAACTCTCGGAAAATATGCAATTCCATTCAGAGTAAACTGGATCAAATGCAGCTGAAAATACTGCTAACAGTGATCAGCTACATGAGACGCACTAAATCCTAAAACGCTTCAAAATCTGTGTTTTATCATACAGAGAGACTCAAAGTCTGGTGAAAGATTCTTCTTAACTGGTCCACAGCTGGTCCACAAAATCACGCATCATAATTCTATATTGCACATCAGAAGAAATATTTATTCATTAATTTATTGTCTGTTTTACTACTGCTTTATCCTGGTCAGGGTTGCAATGGGTCTGATTTGTTGGGTGAAAGGTTGTCAGTCCAACACAAAGCAAACACACACACATAAACCTAAGAGCAATTTTTAGTAGCTCCAATTAGTTTGATTGTATGTCTTGAAAAACCAAACCACCCAGAGGAAACTACGTGGACACAGGGAGAACATGCAAACTCCAAACAGTATCAATCCCAGGTCCTTCTTGCTGTAGGGCAAAAGCTCTTCCCCCTGCACCACTTTGCCACCCACAATAAATATTATAATATTCTTATGGGCCATTTGTGAAGAAAATGACTAACAATTTATGTAGCAACCATACAGTGCTTTGTAAAGTATTTGATCCTTCCCAATTTCTTCTATTTTAGCTAAACTGGCACATTTAAATGTTTTAGACCATCTAGCAGATTTTAATATTTCATTAAAAATATTACATTCATTTTAATGTTTCATTTATTAAAAATAAAGAATTATTTAAAACCTATTGCCTCCCTTAGCTACTAAATCACCCAGCTAACCAATTCAATGGACATGTATTGCTGCTGCTGAAGCTTTTTGCATCCTGTACGTGTGTATCAGTGATCTAGTGCAATATTACAAGTTAATGTATAATGTTCATTCTAATGCTCTATGCATATTATTTATCTACACCCACATGTCTATCAACCCCAGCTTGTTGTGAAAAATAACTACATTACCTAAGGAATTAAGCTGCTGTATGCAAGTCTACATAAATAATTATAATATATTGTAAAGCCCACTAAAGATCCATACAAGCAAACACATTTCTGTCTTAGGATGGAATTGAGAAAAGATTTCCTTGCATACTAAACTATTGAACTTCTCTCCCAGACTTTAACCTTATAATTAAATTACATTACAAAAACAGACTAAATAAACTGATTCAAACCAGACTGGTCCTGCAAAGTGCAACTACAAAGGCCTTTGACTGAAGTGTAAGTTGATGAACGTCTCTACGTAGATTGTTTGTGTATAATAACCAGTAGGGCTGGGCGATATGGATAAAAAATAATATCTCGATATTTTTTCGCTGAACGGCGATATACGATATATATCTCGATATTTTTTTATCCCATAAGGTAATAACAAAAAGACACTTCTGAGACAAAGCTACATGTTCAAAATTTTTTACAGGCACTTTTATTAACATTCATGCTGGGGAAGCTTCACACAAGAACTATTTTCACTTAAAAAAAAGAGCTATTCTAAGAAAAAGAAAGTTGTTTCTAAGGTATCTCCTGTCGTGTAATGTGAATTACAAATATATTGTCTGGCTCTTTAAGAATGTTAAGTGCACTATAGGGCGCAGGGAGCGAGTGTGTAGGGAAGGTATCAGAATTTATCGTTTCCGGCTGTGCTCATGTTCTTCTGTTGTTTTGCACTGAGCTTGTGTGGTATTAAAAGTAGGGTTCTCGTTAAACCCCCCTCACATGTTTGGACTTTGAATTATTTTACATCAGCGTCGCCACAACATTTACATTAATATTTTCTTTTACTGTATAGAACTCAGTTCTGTAATACAGGCAGAACTAATCGTTCATGTTACTGTGTAACTATTACAACATTTAATGCATTTTAATCAGCGTTCTGCTTCATGCACTTTATTATTATTTAACAGCTTTATTTGTTGTTTAATTGCTGTTTGCTCCTTGTTTACTGCAGAGTTAGTTCATGCAATTTTATAAATTTTTGGTTGTTTATTGGCCGACAACAAGAAATACTATAAAAACAAGATAAATAAATAAATGACGACGTCGGGCGATCATCCAGTATAAACTAACATGACCACGTACAACATCCAGTACAGAAATCACTCCCCATAATGTTTGTTTTTTTCAGATATATGCACATCACATATACAAACACACAAGTCAGAACAACAGGAGACGCACCGTTACATTATTATTACTTTCTCAACACTTGCATGATTTACACTGTATATGAAGTAAATACATGCATGTCAGCGCGTGCATGCGCTCGTATATTTATATTGGTTTTTGAAACGAATAACAACCATGTTGAGGGAATGGTTGGGTGGACTGTTGAGAAAACGTTTGGGTGGTTCCCTCAACGTTCCTTCACGAACGTTCCCCCAACGTCCCCCCCCGAACATTCCCCCAACGGTGCCCTCCGAACGTTCCCTCAACGTTCCCCCACGAACGTTCCCTCAATGTTTCCACACAAACGTTCCCCCAACGTTCCCCCACAAACATTCCCTCAACGTTCCCCCACAAACATTCCCTCAACGTTCCCCCTTGAACGTTCCCCCAACGTTTCCCCCCGAACGTTCCTTCAACGTCCCCCCACGAACGTTCCCTCAATGTTTCCACACAAACGTTCCCCCCGAACATTCCCTCAACGTTCCTCAAATTTCCATAGGGGTGGCCAGACTGAGGCCATTGCTCACACAGGGGTCGCACAGAAACTGATACCTTATTTTATGTGGTCACTCACTCATTTACTTATACAGGCAGTGAGAGCCATGTAGAATTACATCACGAAGACCTGCATAATAATAATAAGCTTTTTTTCTCTTCATTTTCCCTGACAAGTAAAAAAAAACAAAATATAGCAACCTTAACATTATGAGGAAGAATTTCAAAGATATTCCTTTGCAATACTTTATAATTTGGCTGCCAACTTGTGTGTAATGATGACACTCAATTGAACCCCAGAACATGCTAGTGTGAATGCATGGAAAAGTAATTTAAATTTTCTTTTAACAATATGATACAGACTGACCAACACTATTAAGCCAAATCAGCATTGAAAATTGACTTTACTTTTAATAACCTTCTTCAATGCTGGAGCTTTTTAAAACGGAATATTTTCTTTAAAATAGAAGTGTTATTTAACTGCTATTAAATTGTTTCCCAACAAAATCCGCCCATTTTGGCGGATAACCGCCCAATCTGGCAACACTAGAACGCGCAGAGCCCGGTGTCGCCTTTACTCGTAGCGCGCCACAATTACTACTAAGTACAGTAGCAGTAGTACTAAGTAGCAGTAGTACTAAGTAGCAGTAGTACTAAGTACAGTAGCAGTAGTACTAAGTACAGTAGTAGTACTAAGTAGCAGTAGTACTAAGTACAGTAGTAGTACTAAGTAGCAGTAGTACTAAGTAGCAGTAGTACTAAGTACAGTAGCAGTAGTACTAAGTACAGTAGTAGTACTAAGTAGCAGTAGTACTAAGTACAGTTGCAGTAGTACTAAGTACAGTAGTACTAAGTAGCAGTAGTACTAAGTACAGTAGTACTAAGTAGCAGTAGTACTAAGTACAGTTGCAGTAGTACTAAGTACAGTAGTACTAAGTAGCAGTAGTACTAAGTACAGTAGTACTAAGTAGCAGTAGTACTAAGTACAGTAGTAATAGTACTAAGTAGCAGTAGTACTAAGTACAGTAGTAATAGTACTAAGTAGCAGTAGTACTAAGTACAGTAGCAGTAGTACTAAGTACAGTAGTACTAAGTAGCAGTAGTACTAAGTACAGTAGTACTAAGTAGCAGTAGTACTAAGTACAGTAGTAATAGTACTAAGTAGCAGTAGTACTAAGTACAGTAGTAATAGTACTAAGTAGCAGTAGTACTAAGTACAGTAGTAATAGTACTAAGTAGCAGTAGTACTAAGTACTAAGTAGCAGTAGTACTAAGTACAGTAGCAGTAGTACTAAGTAGCAGTAGTACTAAGTAACAGTAGTACTAAGTAGCAGTAGTACTAAGTAGCAGTAGTACTAAGTACAGTAGCAGTAGTACTAAGTAGCAGTAGTACTAAGTAGCAGTAGTACTACATCTGTGTTGGTGGTTGACATTAATGTTGAGAGTATTACTGGACTGTTTGGTGGAGGTGCGCTGTTGAATTGCGTCCCTGTGTGAACCTGCGTGCAGAAATACTTCCGCAAAAAAGTTGCCGGCAAAGCGGTGGTTGGGGTTTGGGTTGCCAAATATAAATTTATGGTGGACTTGGAGTTTTTGGAACGATCTCCTCCACCGCAGAGCCGCTTTCCGCCATACTCGTTGCTGTGCCCAAATGACCCACGTAACGAACGTACGCCATTTGCGTAGCTGTGTGACGTCAATAGCAGAATATCGCTATTATTACGATATGGGCTTTTTTGTATCGTTTTAAAAATTATACCGGTATTATCGGGAACGATACGGTATAGCACACCCCTAATAACCAGACAATGCATTACACTTAGAAATGCTTAGATTTCAGCATACTGTGGTCATACCCTAAAGAAGCTGCTGCTGCGGTCCATCTGGCAGGGTTGCGCTGATGCGTCCGTGGCCATGTTAGCGTCCTGGCTGACCTGCTGTGTGCTGCTGCCAGGGTTCTGTAAAGCACAAACACATAGTTTATCTGAGGGAATTTTGGCTCATTTTGCAAGAACAGGTAACAGATCTGAAAATCAGACAGCCCTCCAGCAACAGTGCAGCCTAACTACTTGCATAATCCCCAGTGCAATGCCTTTTGTAGAGTCATAAAATTGCCACCCATATCCATGCCTAACACACATAAATGCATAAATCTGTTTGGTGCATATGGTGACGCCATGTGTAGCTCTGTCGGCTCACGGTAAGAAGAGCCTGGCATGGGAATCAAACCCAAGATTCTTTCTATTTGGAGTTGGCTGGTTCTCCGTGTGCATGTGGGTTTCCTCCGGGCGCTCAGGTTTCCTCCCACAGGTCCATGCAGTCATGCCAATTGGAGCTACTAAAAATGTGAGCGAGTGTGAGAATATGTATGTGTGTGTCTGTCCTGTGAGTGTTTCCTGCCTTGACTGATTGTTTGCTGTATTTATAGTCCACCCCTTCCTGTAAAAACGTCCTAAAGCTTTGGTGTTTGTTGTTGTGTGTGATGAATCATCTCTAGACAGCAGTTTGTGCTGTGGACATGAAAGAGAGCAGCAAAACAACCAGAAGTCCATCTGATTCTGTGTTCTTGCTCAGATCTATTTGTGGTGTTTATAAAAGAGCTGGAGATACAAAGACATAAAGGACTTAAGCTGGGTGGATAAGTGTAGCCATCATGCAGTGTAAACAAAATTATTCACTCCCAATTGTTAGGTTTATTAGTGAAATGTACAAACGTATGTACAAAATGTAATTTTTAATCCTTAATATTTATAAATGACTCTAATCACAAAGTTCACAAGTTCACACCCTAAAATAAGTGCTGCCCTTCTGGGCTTTGTTGATCATGATCAGTAGGACACACTTTCTGTTTGAGTATGAATTTCACTGAGTAAAAAGCAAGCCGGTTCTGACCAATTTCCAGATGTATGAAATCCTGACACTCAGAAAACTTTGATTCAGCACAGCTGTTTGAGAAAACTCCAGTTTCCAGTGTTAGTACCAGGAAACAAATAAATCTACCTTGTTTTTCTGTGCCTTTGGCAAAATATTGATTCAAGTTAGTACATGACATTAATAGGGTTAATGCTAATAGGGTTGAGTCATGTACCAGACAATCTCACTTTATAAAAGGTCAAGTAAAATATACAGCACAGTTCAAGAAAGAATTCAATGTAATTGCTTTAAACAATCCCAATGTGTACTTTATACACCATTCTTGCTATCTTTTAGACATCATTCCTTTCATTTCTTGATTTTACAATTGTTGCATTCCCCTCTTTAAATCCCTCTGCTTATTTTTATCTTCCTGTGCTCACATAACTAGAGTTGAAAGTGAATCAAAGCCAGTGTTCTGGATCATGTCTCAGGATATTACTACATCAATGAGCAAGCAAAGCGGAGATCAACATGTACTAGCAACAGGTCTGCCTAGCAAAATGTTCTGAAAAGCTGTGAACATCTGCAACAACATGCTGAGCTTAATGTTTAATTATTTTACACTATTTTACACTACTGATTTTCATACTAGGCACTCTGTTTTAAATGGCACTATTTCTCTCCGACACACAAACCCCCTCACAGTTAAATAAACAGGAAGGCTGTAAAGACAGCGGTCATGTTTCTTTTCCCAGCTTTTGAAGTGTAACTGGCAAACACAAAAGGTGTCTGACATGAGGTACATGTTTCTTCCAAGTGTGTGTAAACTATTGACTTTAATTGTATGTAGTACACAATATGTAATTCACATTTCATATGTAATACACAGTATGCAATTAGAAGAGCAGAAGTAGCCTGGCAGTTAAGGTCTTGGACTAGTAATCAAAAGGTCACTGGTTCAACCCCTACTGCTGCCAGATTGGGCCCTGTGGCAAAGCCCAACACTAATAGTTGGGTTGTATTCAGTCACACTTGTAATTTGCCTAATATAACAGCAGAAGAAATACGTCAAAAATGTAGTCACAGCCTTTTAACTTAAATTAAAACTTGCACATCAGAAACTTAAGTAAAACATGTAATTTTACTGCTAGGGTCTCAGGTTACAAACTAACACTGGAGCTGAAGTTCACATACAGTTGAAAGATCCCTTTTCATGGCAGTGATTGTTATGATCTGTGGTTCTTTTTCTGTGATACTGTAACATTCATAAACTTTTGTGTGATTTTGTGTTACCATTTTATTGTCTGTATTACAACCTGGGTCAAAAACACTGATATTACTGATTTGGTGGTGTAGACAGCTTTGTGGGATGGCCTTTTTATTTACATTAAATCTCACATCTCAGGATACATCACTACATCCTAAGCAATTAATTTAATAATTAATTTAATTATTGAATTTAAATGTTTTAAAATCTTACTACAATAACCGAGGCGGCATGGTGGCTAACTAGCACTGTCTAGCACTAACTAGCACCCATGGTGGTGGGTAGCACTGTCGCCTCACAGCAGTTGGGCGGTTTGGATCCTTTCTGTGTAGAGCATGTTCTCCCCGTGTCTGTGTGGGTTTCCTCCGGGTGATCCGGTTTCCTCCCACAGTCCAAAAACATGCAAGTAAGGTGAATTGGAGACACTAAATTATCCAAGACTGTATTTGATATAACCTTGTGAACTGATGAATCTTGTGTAATGAGTAACTTCCGGTCATGAACGTAACCAAAGTGTAAAACGACATTAAAATCCTAATAAACAAACAAACAAATACTATAACCACAATGTCAATAACATTTTCAAATACCAGGCCGGCAGCAGCAGCTAGTAACATTAGAATGTGAATTCTTTAGCAGATTTAACTTAGTTCAATAAATTAAAGTCATTTACCTAAAAAAAATTCAAATCTTAAAGAAATCCATAAGTATAAATGCAAATTTTGCTGAATTCTTCTAATAACAACCAAGTTCAGTGTCCAAACAAAAAAAAAAAACACAGTCTTTAGTAGGGGTGGGTTTATAAAATCGATTTTTCAATTCGAATCGATCTTTATTTGAACGATCCGATATCGATTCATATAAACGCGAGATCGATCTTTTAAATACGCCCCTTTTTACGGTGCACACAGAAATCTGTTATCCCCTTTCATTTCGCGTGACCAGCCAGTGTTTTTTCATGCAACGAGATCTGACCTGCACATCAGTTTAGCATGGCAGAAGCTCAAGTTATGACCACTACACAACTTTTTGCACTGATTTTCGCTCGGCGACGGGTCGGTGCTGGATTCGGGAGGAACTCGGTGTTCGCTCTGCGATCAAAACTCGGCTCTTAATCAATGTGAGAAACAGCGAGGGGAAACACAGGGGAGAGGTTGTAAACAGGTGGAGCGCAATATAGTTTCTATCAGAATACATCAGCACACGCGAGTTTTACAGTATTTCTGACCTGATCGTTCTCTACAAAACAAAATATTTATTAACCTCCAACTCACTATAGAACAAGCCATGCTGCTCGTGTTGCCAAATCCACTCAGATTCATTTATTTCATCAGCGCACAAACTTTGATCTCTCGCTACTTGTTGATGTGCATGTTTGGACGTGGTATCATTAAACCTTTCATCACTTCTCACGTGTGTTTTCGTGACAAAACTTAGTTTTGGAGAGCAGAGAAGCTCGCCTGTGATTCCCCCTGGTGATAGATGGTGTAGTGTAAAACCCCCCATCGCCGATCAGTCGTGTAGTGTGAACATTACAGCGACCAGGTGTTAATCAGAGTGTCGTGTAGTGTAAACTTGGCATAAGCTGTTCAACAGCCAGGTGTATGTTTACATTACATTTACAATGTTGTAGCATGTCAGACATATAAAATAATAATAAAAAATTAATGTTACTGTTTTCTGTTTTGGATTAATTATTTATGTAAACAAAATACACAAATATTTTTAATAATGAGTGTTCTTTGTACAATTATCACATTCGTTCTCTGAACATCTGTACATATTTAAACAAAACCTGTTAATGTAACTCAAATATGCCTAAATGTGCTGAATCGAAATTTAATCGAAAATCTAATCAAAAATCGAAGATCGAATCGAATTGGGACCTTGTGAATCGGAATCGAATCGATCCAGGAAATTAGTGGCGATACCCAGCCCTAGTCTTTATGCTTTATTGAAAAACTATGCTATATGTATTAAAGGTGCCAGTAATGTAGAACAGTAACAGAAACACAAACACAGATGCAATCGGCGTATTAAAGCTCTTCCGAAAAACACTAGTGTAGTTAATAAAAGATGTATAGCAGAGTTTTACTTTTTGTACTGGGGCAAAAAAATCCAAATATTTTATTAGAAACTCATGCAAACTCTGTACTGATGCAAAACAGCTTCTCCATTTGTTATTTTACTGCTTCTATATCACCCTGCATCGCTTGTGTGTATGAGGGATCTGTAGCTTCACTCTTGATTCAAATTAATAGTAAACTGTTGGAAATGGTTTAAAATGACTTTTCTTATCAACAGCATGAACCAAACAATCCTAATAAATTCTAGGATTTATGTACATTGACAGTTTCATCTCCATAACTGTTCAACTGAGAGACCTGTCATTCAGAGTCAGCAAGCTAACTGGTAATTGGGTCACAAGTTTACCAATGAAATTTCAGTATTAAATATTCCTTAATTTTAGCCTAGCTTGCTCTAGACATGGGTCATAGATTCTTTTTTTTCAACTATAATTATTTGCCTGCCAAATATGACTGATTCATAATGGTTTACCTTATTGGGTCATCATTTAATAACTTAACATTGTGGTGACTATTTTTTTATGCTTTTTTGCCCCATTTTCCTTCTGATTTAGCACACTCAATTGTGTATTCCGCTGTTGAAAGATACTAAGGAGAGCATACTAAGGAGAGCACATCACTGTACACCCTCCTCTTCTCGCCCCTGCTTTCTGCACAGGCGTCTCTTCCGCCAATCAGGGTCCTTACAGTGTATGAAGACCCACCCACCCACACACAGTCCGGCCCCCACCCTGCAGATATTGTGGCCAATTGGTATCTGCTGCAGGCACTGCCAATTATGCCCACCAGATGGTGCCCAGCCGTCTGGAGGCAACACCGAGGAGTTCAGAAACTCGGTGCTGGTGTGCTAGCGGAATATCTCGCTGCGCCACCTGGGCGCCTGTGGTGACTATTTTTAATCCAAATTAATCACACCTCACCATCCAAAATGTTTTAGTCATTTAAAAATATTTGTAGTTTCTGGGCCACTTAAATTTTTTGAAGATGTTGGAACATGCAATCCATAACTTTGGATTTGGTTGGAACCAGAATCACAGAGACAATTACATTGTTACCTCTCTCCATATCTAACTGTACATTCAAAAAATGCAGCTGTGAAAGTAGCTTAGCCTACTACTGCTGAGATCCAGGGATCTGGGGTTCGAATCTCAAACGGCTAATGTCCAAGCTGAATGGCCAAATCAAGCTAGCTGTTGGAAGGTGCATTTGCCAGTGCACTCAGTGCTGGTCCCAAGCCCAGATAAAAATAGGATGGTTGCGTCAGTTGTATTTAAACTGTGCCAAGTCTGGTATGCGGACCAGATCTGCTGTGGCGAGAAAAATCTCTATGACAAACTAATTCTGTCTGATGTGCACAAAGCGAGGACAATAATGACACAGTTTAACAAGTATTACATGAAGCGCTTACCACAACCACAGTAAACACAGTGAGGAGGAATTGGAACGTCGATTGCAAGCCAAGTCTCCTCGTGCAGTCCTTGTGCAGTCTTGAGTACGACATTAACAACACAAATAAACACTGCATGCATCCTCTGGAGTGTACGAGTGTATACAGGCGCTGAAGCAAAGCTCTGATTTGCAGTTCACTTGTATCTTTGTGTGTTTCTAAACACAAAGTAGCTCTGTTTAACACACACAGGTGCAGAGGAATCAGTGTGTGCCAGGGTGGCAGTTTCCTCAGGAGTACTGGCAGCATATAAAGGAAACTAGTAGCACAGTCTAGGATTTTACCTCAACCAAACAACACTTCATAAATAAATGAGACAGACATTAAGAATTTTAATTTGGAATTAAAAAAACACATTATTAGTCAGTGAGTGTGTGTGTGTATTTTTACAGCTGCCATTTTTAATGCATGACACATCAAGGCCAAAAATGTGCAAGCCCTGTTTGTCATTACTTTTAAACTCTTTTAAGGAGATTGGTTGAGAGCAAGAAGGGAATTTAATACTAACTGAACTGGTATGCAGCAGGAAAAAATAACCTACAGCTAGCACAAACGTTTTCAACACTGAGTAACACAAATAGGTTCATACTGCTTGGAAGAGCAGTGACAACAATGCTTAAGACATGAAGGTACCAGGAAAGCATACCTTTAGCAAACCAGAAGATCAGGATCTATAACTAGCATGGGTGTAAAATAACCTTTTCTTCCTCATGTCATACATACTCAGGCTTAAAGGATTGTGCCAAGAAAAAAGAATTCAAAACTTCCTCTTACAGGAGGCATGCAGACAGGAATACATAAGGCTGTGTGGAGACCTGATTCACACATTGCTGAAACTGACATTAAGCTTCTTAATCACTGAGATCTTGGAGTACCATATTCCTTAGCGAGTTCAGTTAGGATGCATGAGACGCGGCAAAACTTTGACTTCTATATTGTTTCATTACGCTTCTCAATCGCGGAGATCCTGGAATAACGTTTTTCTTAGCAAGTTTAGTTAGACCGCTGCGCACATTGCTGCTTTGGGCTTGCGATTTTTGTGGTTGCCTCGGCACTTAAAGCGCAAAAAGCTTCTCATGTAAAACACTTACCACTTTGTTTATATTGCTCAAGTTTTGAGTAAATGTGTAGGAAAGAATCTGGGCTCATTCTGTTATTATTGTATGTTGGACTTAATGAGACGTGACCACCTCTAACTATTTTATTTCTGCTATAAGTTTAAGCACTTTGCTTTGTGTACTGAATGCCATAAACACATGTTGCACTTTGTGTAATATAGACGCTTAAGAATTTGATAATATGGACATAAACCCTGTTTACATTTAGTTTTGCCATATTATTATGCCATACAGTTTGTTGTTAAAGTAAAAGAAGCTTAAATGAGATTCTGAATAAATTTTTTTGGAGGAAAATTAATTGTTTAGATTAATAAACTAATCGATAAAATAGTCTATATAATAATCGATGGAAAGATAGTCGATAGTGGCAGACCTACTAAAACAGATGAAAAAGCTCAAAAACTAAACTCATTTAGAAGAAACATTACATGCATTAGACAGACATGAGACTGAAACACATTTATATCATCAGATGGTGTAGAACATTATATCACCCAGCCCTAATGTCAAGTGGCTGTTGCTTAAAACAAGGTACATTTTTAAAGCTTGGATGATAAAAATGTTAGATGTTTTAAATGTTGTTATGCTGTTATGCTGTTATGTTTATTTATTAGGATTTTAACGTCATGCTCTACACTTTTGGTTACATTCATGACAGGAACGGTAGTTACTCATTACTCAAGGTTCATCTGTTCACAAGGTTATATCAAACACAGTCATGGACAATTTAGTATATCCAATTTACCTCACTTGCATGTCTTTGGACTGTGGGAGGAACCAGAGCTCCCGGAGACAACCCACGCAGACACGGGGAGAACATGCAAACTCCACACAGAAAGGACCCGGACCGCTCCACATGGGGATCGAACCCAGGACCTTCTTGCTGTGAGGCGACAGTGCTACCCACTTAGCCACCGAGCTGCCCGTTATGCTGTTAGTATCAGGAGGTAAATACTATTATTGGCCCATGGCATGTCTGGGCACTCACAGATGTGTATAAACAAGTAGATATCATTAAAAAAGAATAAACACAGAGGATGCACAGGCAACACAAAGAGCTCTGGAAATGAATGGAGAGACAAAGAGCACAGTGAGGAAGTAAATCATTGTGCAAATACACTGTATTCTCATTCTGGCTAGGCCTTGAGGCTAATAATGTGGAAAACGCAAGCAGAAAGTAGTTAAGACGCAGCGATTTTGGTTAATAATGTCTGAGGCTGTGTGAGTACTTTTGTGGACAAAGTTATTTTAATAAAAGAGCAACATCCACAGTGTTTTAACTGTAAATAAAATATTGCTTAAAATGCTAGTGTCTACACTGCCAATGCTAAAGAAACTTCAGCTGTGTTCCAAACTATGAACTACATAGTATGTAAACTGGCATGCTATGTAGACAGTAGGATACAGTTTGAGACAAAACCATCTTAGATCAGCAACAATAGTGTGAATTGGACAGTTGACCTCTTCCCTGTAGTCTATTATTGCATATTTGTCACACAAAATTATTTCTGATTAAACAAAACTTACAATTGCACAAAATCAACTTGCTTAATTTTTTTCATTTATTCATTTATTGTCTGTTTTACCGCTGTTTTATTCTGGTCAGGGTCACGGTGGGTCTGATTCAATTGGGAAAAAGGCAGAAAACACCCTGGACAGGTCACCAGTCTATCACAGGGCAACAGACCTGTGGAAGGAAATCGACTGGACTTGTGGGAGGAAATTGGAGCACCTGGAAGAAAGCCACACATACACATGGACAACATGCAAACTCCACACAGAAAGGACCCTGGCCACCTGGTTGGGGGAATCGATCCCATGCTGTGAGGCAACGGTGCTACCCACTGCGCCATCATGCCACTCTTCCCTCAATTTTGCAAAACATAGTTTAATGTATTTAGGGAATAATTGCATTCAACATTTATATCACGCTTGCCCCTTAATCAATCAACATGCCGAATTTAATTGATATGCCAGTTTAGCTAATTTCAGCCAGTCATCCAGAATATATCAGACTGTCACTTACCTGCAGCAAATCTTTGCAACAATCTACGGAGATTACAAAAAAGCTGATAAAAAAGTTACGATAAAATCTAATGCTCCGGGGCTCCAGGAAAGACCCAGCTTTTATCTCTAAAATAAAAAACACACACAAAGACTACTAGTGGTTAAACCACTATATCCAGGATTGGCCAGTCTAATAAACTTCTTCAAGGAAGTAAAGACCAAATGTACAAGAACATTCTGACAAATGTGGGGAAAAAAAAAACAATTATTACATAATCTATAAAGAACTAGGCAACATGGATTGGGATTCACATGGGGGTAGCAAGAAGAAAAGTGGTGCTAACCAAGAAAATTACTGTTTTTTGTCTTAACAATTACCCAGAATACAAAGCAAGTCCACCTCAATGGCTTAGAATGAACAGTTTTAGCGTGGTTTGGTTAGTTTAGTAACAAAAATAACTAAACAGAGATGATGTGGAGAGATCTAAAACAAGCAGTTAATGCCTAAAAAGCAGCAGTGAGTATAATCTAATGATGGAAAATTGTTTCATGTGTGTTTACATTACATCATATTGTTTACATTAAAGAAACTTTTTCCCATTAGTGTTATGGGTGTTGGATAACTTTGACCCTCAAACATATTAATGTTTTACAAAATGTGTGATGTTTGTATTGAAGTGTAACTTGATGTAATGTTTTTGTTTGACTAAAGTAGTGTAATCATGCATCGTCTTTTCAGATTAAACAAAAATTTCCACCTGTACGCACCTGTCAACAAAAACTCCTCTAAACGAGTGTAGGTTGTCTGATGCTTTTCATTGTGAAACACTTGCAAACTTTGGCAAAGTGACAATAGAAGTAAGTAAGTGTGAGCAGAAGTGTGGTCAGAGGCATTTTGGGTCAGCAGTCCACAGGATGTGGGCAGATACACCCAAATTTTAAAAACACAGCGTAATGCCTCTGGCATATTTCAGAGCTTTAATGCATTTACCAAACAGTAGCCATGAGATTTAGTGTTAACTAAAACAAAACGTAATTGTTAAGGTTTATTTACCTTTTGACCTGTATTTATACACATAAAAAAGTTTGATTAAAAATGTTAAACATAAAACAATTAATTCAATTTCAGCAAATCTGAATCTGGATCCCAGAAATACAGACTTCAATTTTAATATTAAACAAATAACATATAAAGATAAAAAAACACATTAGGATTCAAAGCATACGTTGCTGTAAGAAAGTGTTCCTTCCTTTAATATTAGACAAAGCACAAACCACAGCAGGCCAAAAACACAAAGGCTTGTTTTAACATAGTAAAACACTTAGCCATTACACTGGCAAGTCTTAGCCAAGTCTTGTGTTCTAAAATAAAACAACGTTCTTGTTTTCTCTTCCACATATTAAGCAATTAGAATTAGCAATAGTTTAAACCTTCTTGTAACAGATCATAGTAAACATGGAACTAATTCAGTACATCAATTTCTGTCAAAACGTTTGTCTTGAACACACACAATCAATCAATCAATCAAATCACCTCATACCAACTTGTCAGACAATGTGAGTTTCAACACTCAAATTTAGGTCTGAAATCTTAATGATCCGCTGTAGTTTTACGTTATTGTGTAATGGGTCCTGTTACGTTACCCTCCAAAATATTTGTGCTGTGCTTTAAAATCTTGACAAATTTTAGATGCTGCAAGTCAGTGTTTTCATGAGTGTTTCTCCAATGCACCAACATTGCAAACCTTTATACCGATAACCAACTGTGATTAGTCAACTGATAACCAACAAGCTTACAGACTGCTTTCAAAATATAAAACATCACAAAAACTTTACACAAAGTTGGTTGTAAACAGTTCCTTACAAGCTCTCGTTACATATGCTAATCAGAATGAATGAAAATGTAGTCTGTATTTTCTGAAAACAGTAGTGTAGTTACTGTAAGATTCATGTAAAATATCCAAAAAAAAAAGTTGTTAAACAAAAGTACTACTTTTGATGGTAATGAACATTTTGTTGAAGTCATACCAAATTTACAGTTTATAATTTATAGTTATAATTTATGAACAAAGTTGAATACATTACTTAGACACAACTCTTGAATAGAAAGAATATGGTTCAATAGCAAAGGCATGTTAATACCATCAAAGCCAAATATGACCCACCCTATTGGCTACTGGACAACAGGCTTAATAATCTTTATTTCCACTACACCACTTACACTTACTATTGCACTGCTGATGCAAAAGGAAATCATGTTCAAAAATAATCATCCAAAGAATGCAGATAAAGAGCTCACAAACTTGCAGTAACAAATAAGCACACCACTTCCCTTTAAGTGTGATGTGGGTGCTCAGCACCAAAACACTGCGTTCTATTTAATGAGACCACAGTGAGATATTAGAACACCCCTTTGTCATGGCAGTTAACCAAGTTACTAACAAGCCTGAAACAACTCTAAAATTAGTATCCAATTAACAAGTCAGTGTTACTGTAGGTGCTTTAAACTGCACCAAACAGAGGCACAGATGGAACCCAGACAGTTATGCCTGTTTTCCTGAACTAATTTTATTATAAAAACAACATGAGGAAACACAAAATGCAGCTTTTAAATGATCATTAAATTTTTTTAAATCAATAATTTATTCAAAACTTATATGACCCGTATTACATCCATGTGATTGCTGCCTCCTTAGATATTAAATCAACCAGTTAACCAAATTCAATTGACAGCTGGGTTACCTTTTACTGCAAGACATGTTGAATCTAAACTTCTGTCTGATAATGTCTGCCTGTCAGTTCATGACCTAAAGCTCTGTCGCAGTTGGGTTACGCAGCAAGACAGTGTTCCAGAGCACACAAGCAATTTCACCTCTGACTGGCTCAAAAGTAACAAAATTTAACTTTTGGAGTGTCCTGACTCGAATACCATTGAGATGCTCGTAAACCCTCCAGTGCACCTGAATGAGAACAATTCTACAAAAAAGAGTAGAGTAAAATTCTTCCACAGCGACGTAAAAGACTCAAGGACAAGTTATTACAAAAGTTTGATTGCAGTTGTTAATGCCAAGGGTGGCACAATCAGTTATTAGGTTTGGGCAGGGAAGGGGGAGGGCAAATACTTTTTTTCTTTTACATAAAATAGGTTTTGAGGAAATCTTCATCTTTACTAAATGAAATGATTGTTTAAAAATGCATTTTGTGTTTAATCATGTCTTTGTTTTTATCTTATTTAAATTAGTTTGAAGATCTAAAACATTTAAATGTGACAAATGATAAGAGTCTAATAAGATTGAATTCTTTTCTTTTGTCTTATGTGTTTTTAACCTTTTTAATAGGCGGTAAAGGTAAAGAGATAAATTAAAAGATACACTTTTAACTGAGAAATGGTAAAAAGTCCCAAAAATCATAGCTGAAACCAAATTACTTTACCTTTGCTAAAACATTTGCATTGGTTGACATTTTTTCACCTTAGTCTGTTGTCAAAAACAGTCCACATGGATTAGATGCAAGAATATTTCAAATTGCTTTCCAGTAAACATACCTACCAGTCTTGAACTGAATTTTAGTATTGAAATGCAAGTTAGGTTTTCTATTTATTTATATTAGAATTTTAACGTCATGATTTACACACTTTGGTTACATTCATGACAGAACTGGTTACACAAGATTCGTGGGTAGCACTGTCGCCTCACAGCAAGAAGGTCCTGGGTTCGATCACCAGGTGGGGCGGTCCGGGTCCTTTCTGTGTGGAGTTTGCATGTTCTCCCCGTGTCTGCGTGGGTTTACTCCGGGAGCTCCGGTTTCCTCCCACAGTCCAAAAACATGCAAGTGAGGTGAATCGGAGATACAAAATTGTCCAGGACTGTGTTCAATATAATCTTGTGAACTGATGAATCTTGTGTAATGAGTAACTACTGTTCCCGTCATGAATGTAACCAAAGAGTAAAACATGACGTTACATTTACATTTTCAGCATTTAGCAGACACTTTTATCCAAAGCGACTTACACAATGAGCTGAACACGATGAGCAATTGAGGGTTAAGGGCCTTGCTCAGGGACCCAACAGTGGCAACTTGGTGGTGGCGGGGCTTGAACCGGCAACCTTCTGCTTACTAGTCCAGTACCTTAACCACTGAGCTATCACTGCCCTACGTTAAAATCCTAACTAACTAACTAACAAACAAACAAACAAACAAACAAACAAACAAACAAACAAACAAACAAACAAACAAACAAACACAAGATTCATCACTTCACAAGTTTAATGTCAAACACAGTCATGGACAATTTTGTTTCTCCAATTAACCTGACGGCATGTCTTTAGACTGTGGAAGGAAACCGGGGCGCCCGTAGGAAATAATGCATTCAATAAAGTATTTCTGATTCTGGTGATCCAGTGATCGTACTAATTAGGATGTGGACACTTTGTACCAGGAAAATAGTGCCATCACTAAACAAAAGAACGTGAGATATTCAAGTACTGCGTGTAGTTATTGTTTTTATCATCATGAAGGAAGGATTTAATCATGGGTTAATATGCAGTTACACAATGTTTTAGCTCCTCTCACACTGCTGCTTTGTGTCAGGACCACCCGCCTTAAGGGTTTTGGAAAGCTTATTACAACAACAGGTGCTGGACTGGGATTTACATAGGAAAACAAGCAACCACTGTTTATATTTATAATACAAACTTATGCAAAGCGTAAATGATGGAATAAATACGTGTTCATGATGGATTCGATTGTTTTGTCGAACAAAAACAACACAAACCCATAAAGCAAAACTTGCAGTTGCAGTAACTTCAGTTAATCTGCCCAAAACCCTAACCAAACCAACAATGAGCATTAAGTGTTTAAGATTCATATATTAAAACAATAAATACGCTCATGACAAACTAATGTCCGCATTCCCACGGAGGGGTGCGCGCTTACCTTGTCGACGGGGTCCCAAAAAAAATAGCGCCGCGGACTTCGACAAAACAACCAGCGCTCGTCCTTCACAACATCTTCCTCTCCGTCCCGCTTTAGCTTTGTTTCATGCCTGTACTGGGCACATTGTTTTACAGTACATATGAAGATAAAGGTTCTTCCCCCATAGTTTATCGTGCGTGCAATGTTTTCAATTCCCAGCTGAACCGAACATGCGACCTCTCCCGGTAAAAAACCAACTCACACACAACAAAAGTAAAGCCGCCTCGGGTTTCAGGGTCACGTGCTCACTCCCCGGAACGTCTTCTTAAGGACTGGCGTGCTAACAAAGAGAGCTAGCAGTGCTGCGGTGTATGGGTTACAAACACTTCAGGACATTTTTAGACAACAAAAACAACCATTGCGACATTTTAGACAATAACGGCCCCATTATATGTCTGATGTTAAGCAAACAGCACTTCACACTAAGAACAATAATAAAACAAACATAATTTTGTAGTGTTAGTTTAAGACCGTGTTTCTCAGCTAAAGTTTTAGAAGCCCATCGACCTGCTGGTGTGTTTCCCAAAAGCATAGTTGCTAACTACGTTAGCAATTTACATAGTCTCAAAACCATTGTTCAAAATAGTTCAATGTCTTTCACATTGCTGTGAAGAAAATTTGAAAATTGTACCCACTTTTTACATAATTGCTTTAATCCAGTATCATTGTAAGACTTTTGAGATCTCACAGCGTGATGTTGCCACCACCATGTTTTACCGTATGGATAGTGGGGATAAACCACAAGATCACTTAACCAAAGATTCAATGGCTAGACTCCCCAATGTACATCACTCTTAAACAAGAACCATAAAAGGGGTCAACTGGAATACGGCAGAAGGAATTTGGATAGTCCTTAAGAGTTCCGAGACACAGTTTCATAGTCTGTTTGGCCATATATAGATCAGCGGTTTGTCTGGTGCAAGAGAAGCAAGGCTTATGTCTGGAAGAATACTATTTTCACAGTCAAGCATGGAGATACAGGGGTTGGACAAAATAACTGAAACACCTGGTTTTAGACCACAATAATTTATTAGTATGGTGTAGGGCCTCCTTTTGCGGCCAATACAGCGTCAATTCGTCTTGGAAATGACATATACAAGTCCTGCACAGTGGTCAGAGGGATTTTAAGCCATTCTTCTTGCAGGATAGTGGCCAGGTCACTACGTGATGCTGGTGGAGGAAAACGTTTCCTGACTCGCTTCTCCAAAACACCCCAAAGTGGCTCAATAATATTTAGATCTGGTGACTGTGCAGGCCATGGGAGATGTTCAACTTCACTTTCATGTTCATCAAACCAATCTTTCACCAGTCTTGCTGTGTGTATTGGTGCATTGTCATCCTGATACACGGCACCGCCTTCAGGATACAATGTTTGAACCATTGGATGCACATGGTCCTCCAGAAGGGTTCGGTAGTCCTTGGCAGTGACGCGCACATCTAGCACAAGTATTGGGCCAAGGGAATGCCATGATATGGCAGCCCAAACCATCACTGATCCACCCCCATGCTTCACTCTGGGCATGCAACAGTCTGGGTGGTACGCTTCTTTGGGGCTTCTCCACACCGTAACTCTCCCGGATGTGGGGAAAACAGTAAAGGTGGACTCATCAGAGAACAATACATGTTTCACATTGTCCACAGCCCAAGATTTGCGCTCCTTGCACCATTGAAACCGACGTTTGGCATTGGCACGAGTGACCAAAGGTTTGGCTATAGCAGCCCGGCCGTGTATATTGACCCTGTGGAGCTCCCGATGGACAGTTCTGGTGGAAACAGGAGAGTTGAGGTGCACATTTAATTCTGCCATGATTTGGGCAGCCGTGGTTTTATGTTTTTTGGATACAATCCGGGTTAGCGCCCGAACATCCCTTTCAGACAGCTTCCTCTTGCGTCCACAGTTAATCCTGTCGGATGTGGTTTGTCCTTCTTGGTGGTATGCTGACATTACCCTGGATACCGTGGCTCTTGATACATCACAAAGACTTGCTGTCTTGGTCACAGATGCGCCAGCAAGACGTGCACCAACAATTTGTCCTCTTTTGAACTCTGGTATGTCACCCATAATGTTGTGTGCATTGCAATATTTTGAGCAAAACTGTGCTCTTACCCTGCTAATTGAACCTTCACACTATGCTCTTACTGGTGCAATGTGCAATTAATGAAGATTGGCCACCAGACTGGTCCAATTTAGCCATGAAACCTACCACACTAAAATGACAGGTGTTTCAGTTATTTTGTCCAACCCCTGTAGGTCAATGATGATGTGGGAATGTTTTTTTCTGCAGCAGGAACTGACTGTCTTGACTGAATTTACAGAAATACCAAGGCATTTTGAGCTAAAATCTTCTGTGCTAAAATTAAAACATGGTGATAACTGTTTTCCACAAGAAAATTATCCCAAGCACACTCCCAAATCAACCAAACATTGGTTAAAGAATCTGTCCCAGGATATACTGGAGTGGCCTTTTCAGTCTCCAGATTAAAATCTAATAGAAAACCTTTGGTAAGATTAAAAGAAAGCAGTTGCAGCAGGAAAGCCATTCAACATAAAATGGCAGCTTTTGCGCAAGAAGTATGGGCATAAATTGCACAAGAGAGGTTCCACATAATTGCTTATTAGAGGATATTGAGGCAAAACGATGTTCCACCAAGTACTAAGACAGGGTGTTAAATAATAGTGCACACGATTATGTCAAAATTTCTGTTATTTATGAATAAATATTCTTTCTCTGTTTACCGAGACTTTTTGTTTAATATTTTCATTCATCATAATATCTTTTAAAGTGAGGGAGATGTAATGTATTCTATTGCAACTATATATTTAGTAAGACTGATACACACGCATTAAAACATTTATTGTTATGTTGCACTAACAAGGTATATAAACCTCCAATTGTTAATATCTGAAAAACAAGGACAATTAAACGTAGACAACTGTATTGATGTGCAAAAACAACAGTGTCCATTAGGAAAAGTGTGAGAAAATATACATTACACTATTTCTATACAGGGATGAAGTGCTTCAAAAATGTGATTTACAAATACAATTCTTATTCATATTCCATAACATCCAGGTCAGTCAAAAAAGCACTAAATCAATGCATCACTTATCTTTAAATACAAAATACAAACTGTTATGGTTTCAAAGACAGCGGCTCCCCCAGCTTGTTTTAAGGGTGCGCTAAAGTATACTGTAGTGTAAACTTGACTCCCACAGATTTTCATGTGGAATAAAAAAGACAATGAAAATTTTATTACAAAAATTATAATAGACTTACTATAATTTTCAATGTGCTGTTCCGTCTTATCTTTCCTAAATTTTCATAAAAATGCTTCTTCTTTTTTTTTTTTTTTTCAAAATTAGAAGCAATTTACAAGTTTAATTTACAGTTTACCTACTGAAATGATTTAGGGGTAAGAGAGTACCCAGAGAGGTCCCATAAGGGAATGGGGAAACATGCCAAACCCCACTCAGACGAGGGTTAAATTTGGTAACTGAATTGTGAGGCACCAATACTACTTACTGCACCATGGTGCTATACCATAAAATTACCAACTTCCTTTAATTACTTATAATCCAAATTCAATTTATGTCATTTTTGATGTGTTTTTTGAACTAATTATATGAAATATGCCATTAAAACTGTTTATATTGAAATGAGTTAAAAGGATTTGGAGTAAGTCATCCTTCTGTGTTAGTTTGATACTTAGGGCACATTAACTCAACAGGAGTTTTGTAGTGATGTCTCCGACCGCTGCCTCCTTGTCTGAATGGAGCAAATCGAAGCCATTTCTTTACCACATCTGCAAACTGATGAAGCGTGGCTTCCTTCCCTACAGGGGTCTTTTTTAACGCACCTGTACAAAATAAAACTGTGATCATTTACTTTGTCTGAGGATCTACATTAACATAATTCAACAAACATACATATATTATATATTTGATTTATGCTGTGTTGCAAAATAAGGTTGCAAAAAAAAAAAAAATAAAAAAAAATAAAAAAATAAAACACTTACGGAACAAAACTCCCTGTAGCCTGGTGTTCCTGAAGCTCCTTTTTTGTCCTCTGCCAACCCAGTTTAGCTCAGAACCCACAGCAAAAGATAAAACTGCCTGCATTAGACGCCTGACTGCATCATCTACTGTTGCACCGCCCATTTGTGAGAGGTGGGAGACCTGTCATTTTAGAAACATATAGTTTTGTTATATGACAGGTTTATTTTATACCATTCAAAGATGACATCTAAGTTCATTTCATTTTGGATGTTTTTATTACAACTCATTTATTCCCACCTTCTAACCAAGTCGTTCCTATTGCAGGGCAGATACTAACCGAAAATTGCACACGCAACCTCTTGGCCTATAAATTCTCCAGATCTTAATATAATCTAGGATTTGTGAAATGCACTGGACAGACAAGTCCAATCCATGGAGGCTCCACCTCCCAACTTATAGTCTTATCAATATTTCAAGATCACAAGTTTAGTTTGCCCAACTCTGTCCCAAACTGTAGCACTACATAATTAAATACAAAATTAAAGGTTTGTTATGATATAAAAATTGTGTTCAACTTAACACATATTACCAAAAGTTTTACCATTCTCTTTTGTGCTTCAGCATCCTCCAAATGTCTTTCTGCTTCATCTAGCTGTTCCAGAGTTAACAATGGTAGGTCCATATCGAGAGTTTCAACGTCTTCCTCAGACATGTGTCCTTGAATCCTGGCTTGCAGATCTTTCAGCACAACCCACTGCCGCTGTTGTTCCTCCTTTATCTCAAGTAGAAGTGATATGATTTTTCTTTGTGCTGCTGTTTCTGATGATTTTAGTCAAAAATATAGGACACAGGATTAAAATCAATGCTTGGGTGTACTCAAATGAATCTATGACATGTTAACACAGTGTTTCGCAAAATCTCAAGTCACCCCAGTCTAAAATGTATTAAAAAACTTACATTCTGCATCCCTTGGACTGCTAACACACACGGACACACACCATAAGGTGTCATTTAGGGAGGGAGGGGTAAACGTGATTTACTTTTAATGGGAAACCTGAGCCTGGGATGATGCACACAATCGCCCTATTCTGGCAGGAATGGATGAGAGGCAGAAACGGAGCTCCTGGTCCAGAGCCCTCAGTCGCCCCCTGTACTTGTTCTTGATGCAAGTTATGCTCGAAAAGCTCAGTTCGCGCAATGAACGAATCAGATTTATTTCTCAATTATTTGTCATTATACTAAGAGCACTGCTTCTTTTCTGCATGTTCTCTCTGTAGCTCGGTTACGGCTCTCTCAACTCAAACTCAAAAGAAGCTTTATTTGCATGACAAATAAAGACATTCGTATTGCCAAAGCAAGTTAGAGAGAAATAATAAAAATAACAGTAAGAAACAACAAATATATACAAAACAGCACTTTGGATGTAAATGTGCTTTATAAATAAATTACTTACTTACTAAAACAGTTACAAGTGCAAAAAAAATATTATATTAATAAAAACAGTGCAAAATAATAACAAAATTATAATATTTACAGTAATGAGGTAGTAATAACGATCAGTCTCTCTCTGTGTGTGTGTGTGTGCGCACATTAACTGATTGTTATTACTACCTCATTAATGTAAATATTATCATTTTTATTGTTAATATTTTGCACTGTTTTTATTATTATTTTATTCTATTTTATATTTTTGCACATGTAACTGTTTTGTATATATTTGTTCTTTCTTACTGTTATTTTTATTATTTCTCTGTAACTTGCTTTGGCAATACGAATGTCCTTATTTGTCATGCCAATAAAGCTTCTTTTGAGTTTGTGTGTGTGTGTGTGTGTGTGTGTGTGTGTGTGTGTGTGTGTGTGTCTCGCTCGCTCTCCGCTTTCGGATTTGAATTTCGACAATAAACAGCTCTTATTATGACTGATTAATTCCCTTCACTGATGGAAGCGGAATGCGTGGATTACAGTCGATAAGAATTGCGCAGAAATTAAAAGATATACATATATAGCGGCTTCCAGAGGCGCGACTCGGTTCCTTTTGTTCATTTTAAAGAGCCGTTCAATAGAATCGGATCGTTCGCGATACAATACAATAATGATTATTAGTTATTAATGTACAGGTCTAATATTAATCAAGATCTCAGCTCAGATCCGTTAGTACCCGCCTACCTGACAATGATGGTGGTAATAAAGTGCCTGACATCAACTTCTCCGCCACCAGCTCTGTCTTGTAGAACTCAGGGAGGGGACTGGTGTGGAAGTTGGCACCTGTCCGTCGGTGTGGATCCTCTCCGTGGTTGGGAAGATCCTCAGATCTGGACATGTTCTCTGATGAATGGTTCATTCCCTCGGATACAGCGGACAGTCTCTGTTGAAGAGTCTGCAGTGCCATGTCCGCCATGTGTTTATTTACCAGCCCCTCCACACGCCGCTCCATACACCGGTTCGACCCGCTACTGTTTTTAGCATCCATAAACTACACGTGACTTTATTAACCACTTTATCAGAGCTTAAATCTGTTAAACTCTTATTTCTGACTAACACTTTACAAAAGAACTTAGTAGAAATGAGGCGGAAGTGGTGAAAGCGCTCCCGGTCGCGAACGTTAAATCACGTTACCGCAACGTCAGAGCAACGTTCTCACAACATTGGGAGTTCCGTATGAACTACAACTCCCAGAAACACCCATCCCGACTACTCACTGATAACTTACATTAGCCTACGTGCTATTTAGTTTGACGTTATTAACAACTTTATCAGAACTGAAATCTGTTAAACTCTTATTTCTGACTAACACATTACAAAAGAACTTAGTAGAAATGAGGCGCGAACGTTAAATCACGTTACCGCAACGTCAGAGCAACGTTCCCACAACATTGGAGTTTCCGTATGAACTACAACTCCCAGAAACACCCACACCGACTACTCACTGATAACTTACACTCATGTGTCTATTTTTTAAAGCCAACCTCTGGATATGACGCCGAACACGTGGACTCAACTTCTTTGGTCGACCCTGGCGAAGCCTGTTCCGAGTGGAACCTGTCCTGGAAAACCGCTGTATGACCTTGGCCACCATGCTGTAGCTCAGTTTCAGGGTGTTAGCAATCTTCTTATAGCCCAGGCCATCTTTGTGGTATTCTATTTCTCACATCCTCAGAGAGTTCTTTGCCATGAGGTGCCATGTTGATTATCCAGTGGTCAGTATGAGAGAATTGTACCCAAAACACCAAATTTAACAGCCCTGCTCCCCATTTACACCTGGGACCTTGACACATGACACCAGGGAGGGACAACGACACATTTGGGCACAATTTGGACATGTTCACTGTGGGGTGTACTCACTTATGTTGCCAGCTATTTAGACATTAATGGCTGTGTGTTGAGTTATTTTCAGAAGACAGTAAATCTACACTGCTATACAAGCTGTACACTGACTACTCTAAGTTATATCCATGTTTCATGTCTATAGTGTTGTCCCATGAAAAGATATAATGAAATATTTGCAGAAATGTGAGGGGTGTACTCACTTTTGTGATACACTGTATATCCATAACTTTTCCTAATATGCGTCTACAGAATATCACACACACTCCTTTAAAATTTTGTTTAAAAAAAAAAAAACGTTAAAAGAACGTTCATATAACGTTACACATTAAACAGAATATTTATCAAGGTCACGTAACGTTTATAGAACGTTCTATTAACGTTATTGTGAGAACGTTTGCTCATATCATTAGGAGAACTTTCACGTAACGTTAGTGAAAGTTGTGGGAACGTTCCCTGTTAGCTGGGTTATTGCTTTATTAGCCTACGTGCTATTTTGTTTTCGTAGACCTATTTATCCCAGTCAAGGGTCGCGGTCGCGGAGGGTCCGGTTTCACCGAGAATACCGTGGACGCCAGCTGGAATGACATGGTGGTGGGCTAATTATAGACCACTGCACCATTTTGTATTTTAGGTGCAAATGGAAAATGGAAATTTAACGGTAAAACTCCCCAAAACTTTCTCAGAACTAACAATGATTAGAAACATTCATTCTTTAATTCGTTGTCTGTTTTACCACCACTTTGGTTTGGTTTATTGGGCGAAAGGTAGGAAACACCCTGGACGTGGCACTCCCACACCCACATACACTGATCAGCCATAAAAATTACAACCACCTCGTTGTTTCTACACTCACTGTCCATTTTATCAGCTCCACTTACCATATAGGAGCACTTTGTAGTTCTACAATTACTGACTGTAGTCCATCTGTTCCTCTGCATACTTTTTAACCTGCTTTAACCTTGTTCTTCAATGGTCAAGACTCCCACAGAGAAGGTATTTTTTGGTGGTGGATCGTTCCCAGGTGGTGGTGTGTTGGTGTGTGTCCTGATCATTGAAGGACAGCATGAAAGGGGGCTAACAAAGCATGCAGAGAAAAAGATGGACTACAGGCAGTAATTGTAGAACTATAAAGTGCTGCTATATGGTAAGTGGAGCTGATAAAATGGACAGTGAGTGTAGAAACAAGGAGGTGGTTTTAATGTTATGACTGATTGGTGTATGGCAATATTTCATAGCTCTAATTGGCCTGATTACATGTTTTTGGATATGTGGGAGGAAACCGGAGCACCCGGATGACACAGAATGGCTCTCTTTGCTTTACTGTGCCACTGTGCCGCCCCTGCAAATCATATTATAACGCATTACACTGTTAACACTTTTTATTTTTCTTTGTTAATGTTTTAAATATTTCATCTACATTTCAAATTTTGGTTCATATTACAGTACTGTATATTGAACTAAACTAAATTTTACAAGTATCTAAATTCTCATGCAACACATTACTTTGCCAACTTACTTATTTTGCTAACAGCTGTTCAAGAAATTTGTAAATCTGCTGTTTAGTATTTTACAAAAACAAATAGTCAATTTCTTTGTGAGATCTGTCAGTATGGAACATAATGTTCACATAAATCAAACAAGTCAAATAGTACATTATAAACAAAAATAAACACATGGAAAAATTTGATACTAAAGTTAAACTGCTTAGGTCAGACCACCCTCAACACTTGGTCTACAAACCTGTAGAATAATTGGATAGAATGGATAGAATAACCCAATGGGACTCCAACTGTCATTCTGACAGGGTTATGGTAGTCAGGGGCTGTTGATTGATGCTTACTTACAAAGAGTTTGCATAACCTTACTTAAATAACTTCCCAACAATGTGGCTTGTGGGCTGATCTGACTTTTTAAAATATTTTGTTTATGCATTTTCTCCATTTTTCTCCCTTTTTAGCGCGTCCAATTGCCTGATTGTGTCATGCTTCCTCTCCACCAATGCCGATCCCCGCTCTGATTGAGGAGAACAAAGCTAAACCATGCCCCTCCAACACGTGGGCAGCATGCTGTATGCATCTTGTCACCTACACTTTGAGGAGTGCAATGCAGCTCAGCACAGTATACGGAGAGACACACCCTGACAGCACTCTTTTCTCATCTCTGTGCAGGTGCCATCAATCAGCCAGCAGAGGTCGCAATTGCATTAGTTATGAGAGAGAGAGTCCCTATCCGGCTTAATCCCACCCATATCTGAACAACAGGCCAATCGTTGTTAATGTGGCTGCTCAGTCCAGCCGGCAGGCAGAGCTGAGACTCGATACGATGTATACGAGATCCCAGCTCTGGTTCCAGCGTGTGTTTTTACCGCTGCGCCACCTGAGCGGCTGATCTGACTTGTTAAAGTACAGTAGTTACAGGGAAGATAATAAAAATGTTTTTGGTTTCTTTCTTTAACTAATGAAAATGGTTGTGGGGATAAATACTTTTTAAGCCTCTATTTTGTAGTTGCATAATTTACAAATCACACTGGCTTTGTCTGTGCTTGGCATTTGCAGTCTTCTAATAGAGTGGAATTAGTACAAAGTGAACTTTAAGATAAAAGATTTTATTTTTGCTTGAGTAGCAAAATGTTCTCAGATATACACCATCTGATCAAAATACTCCAATACATAAAGCAAACACATCTTTCTCATAGTTTCTCTATAGTAAACCATTTAAAGTAAACCATTTAAAGTAAACCATTACTCATCATTGAACCAACGGATTTAGCAGTTTCCTTAAAGGTCAAAACCCACAGCTGTTTATCCAGTGCCCACCATTAAAGAATAACAAACAGAAGTAATCTTATATTCAAATGTCTTCATGCAGTCTAGCAAACCAAAGAAAGTTGTACTTAAATACAATGGATAAAGAACACAGACATCATACAGTATATAAGAAAATATAGTCAACAGCCAACAACAAAAACATATTTACAATGACATGTATGTATTATTTTTATTTACACCAGAAATGCACCACCCTGTAAATACCGCATGTGTTTTCAGAAGTAAATACTATCTGGGTGGGATATACTTATGGATCAAGTGTGGTCTAATTAGTTGTGCTTGCCCTTACTTATTATCAATGTGATCTCTGTGAGTAAAGGAACAGCAGCAAAGTTCATTAATAAAACAACTTTAAATAACACTGGCCATCAAACACTGAATTGTATAGCACTGTTATTATATCCTTAACATATTCATCCAAAAGTGAAGACAACTGCCTTTTTAAAATCGAGAACGCAGTAAAACGTGTCATATTTTCAAGGCCGTGGCTTTAATAGCATTTCAGAAGCAAATTAACTCTTAAATGTCAAAGCTGCTGCTGTCTAGACTTAAAGCTAAAATAATCCCTGTTACAGACTAAGCTTCATGTAAAAGCATGTAAAATATATGCATTGTTTTTAGAACAAAGAAAATATATACAGACTCTGATTTCCACACTGTTTGCTGAAAATACTTAAGTAAACGCTTCATGAAAACCACAAATTAGCTATCTAAATAAAATAAACCCCTTCTAATCTAAGAGGTACAGTTCCACATTATAAATACTATCTGAAATAGGCCAACTCAGTATTTATACTGACACATTGCACATTGCTCATCCTTCATCAATATATACAATAACTGTAATACTGTTGCTGTAAATTTGCAGTTAACAAAACCTGAAATAATCAACTGCTTTCTCATATTTCGTCAAGTGATTTTAGCAGAACTAGAAATTCATTCTTATTTTTAAATTCTAATAGCAAAATAGGAAAAATACTACAGAAACTGTGACTAAAAACAAACATTCCTGTCAGTAAGCAGACAAACTACACATTAGCTTTATAAGCTTGGTTATGTACACATCAGTTAGGTCGCACATCTTAAAACAGAGAGCTGAGAAATTTTAGAAACATCTTGCTTTATAAAGTACAAAGTTTCTTCATGATAGAAATACAGAAAATTTTTAACACATATTTTAGCTATTTAAGTTCTACTGTTCAAACAGTAAGACCTAGTAAATTTCTCAGTGCATAAATCACACGTTCATGTAATGTCACTCCTGATATGATGTTTTTGCTTCCCAATAAACCCACATGATTCCAGCGCTCAAACGACTATTCATATTCTTTACCAGAAATGAGAGATAAGTAGTAATGTGCTACATTTACTTTTGATTTAATTAAATAACTTTGTAGAGGGAGGAGTATATTTTTAAATTGGTGTTACTTTTACTCCAGTAAATTTGTAGGAACAGAAATACGTTGCATGAAATAAGTTAATAAAATAAATGTCAAACATTATTGCCTTTTTGTAATTTACTTTACAAATTACCTTCTACTGTTTAGGCGATGTCCTACTGTAGCTGTAATTGCTTTTCATCTGGATAATTTCACTCTCTGTTTTGCTACTTTATCCACCTCTAGATACTTAAATACGAAGTGGAGCCATCCAATCATTCTAAACACATGAATGCCCACTGATTACAGAGTTGTACATAATGATCTTAACTTTAGATTTAGAAATCTACTGTAAAATATACTCACTACTATGTTGTAAATGTGCATAAAACTAAAAAGTATTTTCCTAATAACAGTACAGTAGCATCATTTTAACAGGGCATATTCCTGTTAATCAGCTACTTGGGTAGAAATGTGCATTTTATTAACCAAAACACTGAATGAAACCTACATGCTGACCTCCGTTGACCTCTTTGCAGTGAGCAGGCTACTTTAATATGATGAAACTTTAATATGTTCTAATACAAAATATTTGCGCACAAATCTTTTAGTAAAGTGACATAGTGTGGCTGTAAAATGCTCTTTTCTTTGGGACAGCTGTGGATCCTTAAACTGCAAGTAGAAATTATGTGCATAAATAGTTTTCATAAATTATTAAATAGACAAATCTCTGCTTCCTTATATACAGAGTAAACATTATTCATAAACATCTTTATACATGTCCCTTATATCAAGGGCAGCAAATTCTTTACATCTTTTAACATAAATACACTATTGTTGGTAAACTACCATGTACTACTAACACTTTGCAAAAACCCTTCATAGTTTATGGTTATTTAACCTTTCAATGTTCATTTTAATATCCTCTAGTTAAAAAGTAAACATATTTATATTAACCATATTTAAAATGTTTTATTTAAACAGTCTCTGGCATCCAGACAGAGTGGGTAAGGATGGACTGAACTACATGGTCGAGGGTAATGCCCATGATAACTTCTAGTCACATGATCAACTTTGCTAGCACTATCCATAAGATTATTTAACAGACAGTTCACCAGTACCGTTTGCTAGTCCCTAATTAACGTCTGTAGAAATCATTCAAAAATAATCATCTATTATAATTTAATTATTTATAATAATTTAATAAATATTTAGTCCAACCTTTTCCCTGCCGGTTTAGCAGCCAGTTAAAGCAACATAATCACAAAACGTAATAGATAAAATAAATTTTTCTGTTTCAGTTTTTTCAATTCATATAAATATGTAAAATCCTCATTTTGTTTTCACATCAAACCAGGCAGTAGTTATCTTTGTTTATCTTCCTGTCCTGTCCAAGAAGTCTGTATCTGATCCATGATGTGCATGCGGTCCTCTTCTTCACTTTTTAACTGGCCGAAGTTGCTGACCAGGATGCCATCCGAATTCCAAAAAACAAGGAACTACAGGATCAAGGACTACTTCTTCAGATGAAGGACCCGTGGTCAAGTCCTCAAAGGACTGACCCAAAGAAAGTGTTTTTGAATCAAATTGGTGTCATTGACAAGTAGGCAGATTGACAAAGATAAAGACGTTAAATTCGATGAGGATGGAGAAACACAGGAAAACAGCATACATCAGTAGACATGCAAAGCCCAGACGTTTGTCCAGGGTCCATTTATTCAAATGCACACCCAGAACCTAAGAGAGAGAAGGAAAGTGCATTAATTTAGTATTACCTTTTTTACTGCCCTACTGGCCTAGTTTCAGATGCTTATAATCATTTCTAATTAATCATCGCTTGATAACGTGACATAAAAAAGACACAGCTGTTAATTAATTACCGTTAGAAACACAGATGCTAAGAGCAGTCCAACTGAGAAAATGAGGCCTCTGCTATTCAGATGAATCTAGGTGAAAAGAATTGTTGTTATAATACAGTGGTTACAAAACTTTTTTACAGTCCTACACTCATTAAGACATTAGAATGCTACTCAATAATATGAAACAAATAATATTATAATAATATACTTCTGTTTTTGTGACACATTTTTTTCTCACAAATGGTATTTTGACTGAACGGCCATTCTCTCAGACACATTATTTTAGTTATTTAAAATTATTGAAGTTACATTTTACAAATATATGTGACAGTTGTATCCTAGCAGTTAAGGTACTGGTCTAGTAAGCAGAAGGTTGCTGGTTCAAACCCCACCATTGCCAGGTTGCCACTGTTGGGCCCTTGAGCAAGGCCCTTTACACTGAATTGCTCAGACTGTATACTGTAAGTCCCTTTGTATAAAAGCGTCTGCTAAATGCCAAAGAATAAGTATGTAAGTGATGAACATTGCAAAATAAAATGTGTTTTATGATTTGTATATGCTCTAACTCTTGTTACTTAAATAACAATGTGATGTTGACCACTTACTGTTGAGCCATAGTCAATAGCCAGAGTCTGAATAGCCCAGGGCAGCCCCAGTCCAACAAGGATATCAAACACATTACTGCCAATGGAATTCGAAACTGCCATGTCACCCAGGCCTAGAATACAGTATGAAAAAGAACAAATGCAGCAAGATTAAAAAATACCAGTGCAAAACAACAGGTAGAGGAACTAATACCCATGGCTATTATTAAAGTTACGGCTTGTGTATGTCTATATTATTGTGTCTGAATGCTGGAGTCAGATTAATGTATTCTAGGCGCTTGGGTAGAGCAGCAGTAAAACATGCTGGCCCACCAGTACTGATATCTCAAGCCCTCGAGTTTAAATCTTAGCTCTGCTGTCAGGCGGCCCAGGTACCTATACAGACACAGTATCTGTATGGGTGTCTGAAACAGGTTTTTTTTATCATTTGGGCAATTATGACTTCTGCTGATCGGTTGAGGTGCCTGACTGAAGAGTGACTGATCATAGATGGCAGTGCATGGCTCTCTACAGGCAATACTGCGCTCTGTGAGACCATGTCCCTAGCAGGTGAAAAGACGTGATTGATGAACGAGAAAATGATTAGCTCCAACAGGCCAAAACTGGATTGGGTGAAAAATGAAAAAACATAAATAGAAGACTTAAAGACCTAAAGAAACAAGAATTAAAGAGTATTTAAACAATAACTATAAAAGTTATTTGGAGGCACATAGTTTCTGGTCCAGCTTACCTTGTCGTGCTACTATAAGACTTGCCATACAGTCAGGGACGCTAGTGCCTGCAGCCAAGAATGTAATGCCCATAATGACATCTGGAATGCCAAGAGTGTAACCGATAATTGTCACCTGGGAAAAGCAAGAGCAGGTAAGGCAAAAAGTAAAAAATGCAATGATCCCCAAAATTCCAAATTTACATATTAAAAATAAAAACAAAGACAAAGCCTATTGAATAACATTATGCATTATAAATTATTACCATTGGGTAAAACAATATGCAGTATAGTCATTATCGTCCCTCCTAGATATTACACAATCAACTTCGACAGGTATTATGGAAGCATTTAAAAACCACAGCAACTCAGACCATGTAAGGTTAAAGAGCAGGGTCGCTGAGTGCTGAGCTGTGCTGCCTTAATAACTGCAGGGTTCCAAACCTCCCTTCCATCACCAAGCGAATGGAGTGTTGTAAAGCCTGACACCACTGGACTCTGGAGCAGAGAAAACATATTATGTGGTGCGACGATTCACTCTTCTTTATCTGACAGTCCAATGGTGGAGTTTGGGTTTGGCGAATACAAGGAAAACGTTACCTGCCTGACTGCATTGTGCCAACTGTAAATTTTGGTAGAGTGATAATGCTATGGGGTTGTTTTTCAGGGGTTGGCATGGGCCCCATATCAAGACACAGTTGTATGCATCAAACTTTGTAGAAACAGTTTGTGGAACTCCCTATTCTGTTTAGCATGACTGTGCCCCAGTGCACAAAACAAGGTCCATCAAGGCATGGTTGGGTAAGTCTGGTGTGGAAGAACTTCACTGGCCCGCACAGAGTCCTCAACCCAATCAAACACCTTTGGGATGAACTAAAAATGTCAAGATTGCTAGCCAGGTCTTTGCGTCCAACATCAGCGTCTGACCTCACCAATGCTCTTCTGAATAAATGTGCAAAACCTCCCATAGACACACTACAAAATCCCATAAAAAGACTTCCCAAAGACTGAAAGCTTTAAAGAGTGTCCATATTAATGCCTATGGATTTAGAATAATATGTCATGCAAATGTAATGGGTAGCTGACAAAATAATTTTTGTCTACATAATGTATCATCACTGAAGAAATAAAAGTGAACATTATGTTTGCAAATTACATGGGACACAATATTACACTAGTTTAGCCTCATAAGAATCTTTATTGTCGCTAACAAATAGCTAACAGTCTGATCAGAAGTGAAGGCTCTCACCATCCACACCATGATGTAGGAAAAGCCAGCAATCCAGAGTGTGGACGTGATGAAAGTGACCATGAACCAGCGCTCCCAGCGTGGCGTGGCACAGTTGGGTACTGTGAAGAACAGCACCAGACTCACTGGCCATGCCAACAGCCACTTTAGCTTATTGCACATGCCCCCTGCTCACACACACACACACACAAACACACAAAGAATACATTTATGCTGGCTTGAATACAATAGGTAAACATATTCATATACAGCTTCATAACGTTAAATGGAACAAAATATCAGTGTTACAAAAATGAGAAATTAATTCAAAGATTCAAAGGCTACCTGGGCAGCGGAATGGAACAAGGGGTCCTTCATTCTCATCATCCTCTTCCTCTTCTTCATCATTCTCATTGTTCTCATTGTCTTCATTCTCATTCTCAGAGTCGGTTCCAGGATCGGCCCTTTGTAGTTCATCATCACGGTGGCCATTCCTCCATGCATTCAGTCCCCGCTCCACCCCAACAATGCCATTTTCTAATCCGTGCTTTTCAGGAAGTTTTACACCCAGGTCTGAGTCCCCATTCTTCAAATGGACATTTATCAGCCGCTGCCTCTGCAAACATAAACAATCACAATATTTTGCAACACTGATATTTTGCAAAAGTCCTACTGTCCACTACAGTGATTCTGATGATCCCTGAAGTGTTTAATAAACTGTGGATGTAAATGCCCCACAGTACCATCAGACTTGGAACTTGACTGAAATCTCCAATTAATTTAAGTGTAAAGTGTTCTTTTTTATTAAAATAACACATTAGCTAGTAAAGTATGGGATCTCCTGCAGTATATTGTGCCAAGAAGGGCCGTACATAAGCTATGCCACCTCCAACACATGTGCAGTTGTCAACCGCTTCTTTTCACCTGCATAGGATGGGTTCACACAGGGATCAGTATTGCATACAGAAAGTCATGCACTGATCCCTTTAGCCCTCCCACCTGGCATACAACAGCCAATCATGTCTGTGTATCGGTGCTCAGCCAGCCGATAACAGAGCTCAGCACTAGTGGACTAGTGTGTTTTACCACTGTGCCACCCACGCGCCATCTATTGGGTTGTTTTAAAGGAACCACCTGTGAAATAATGTTACATTTTTCAGTGTGTAATTCTGACCTCTGTGATGAGCATGCGGGAGGCCATGGTGAGGCGGGTTCGTGGGGAAAAGTGACTGGTGATCATAATTCTCATGCCAGCCTCAGAAAAGGAAAGCTGATGAGGATATGCAGACAGCAACTCGTCCACCATTAGTACTGATGGCTTCCTGTGAAAATTCGCTACACAAAAGAGAAACAGTTAATATTATTTATACTCCCTTTACAAAACTTTTTAATTGATTTACATACTATCATGATTATTAAAGTGGTAGATATTAATTTTGTCATTTCTTTTTGCATTACCTTTTTTGAGGAGAACAGCTGTAGCATCACAGCCATCATCAAGATCTGTGTTGCTGGTTGTACCATTACCCAGGTTAATGGATTTCTTCTTCCTCCGTTCTAAGTAGCGCACTACACGTGAGTTACATCTGAGTCAATAAATGAGTTAAGTCAATAAATGGTCACCAAAACAAGCATGTGTTAGTTACAGCTAAAACATACTTGCACTGTGGACACAAGCATTGGGATACCTATTCATTACAGGTGCAGGAGCTTTTATGACATCTCATTCTAAATCCACATATGTTAATATACTGTTGGTCCCCCTTTTGTAGCTATAACAGGCTCCAGTCTTCTGTGAAGTCTTTCTAAAAGATTTTGGAGTGTGAATTTTTTCCCATTTATCCAAAAGAGCATTTGTGAGGTCAGAGAGGGCCTGTATGGCTGGGGCTAACAAACCCAAGATGGATACACTCATTAACCATACATCCTAGCATACACTGCACCACTGAGCATGCCCAATTAAAATAAAGGTTAAAGCCCCAGTTTTATAAGGCTTACATCGTAACACACACCAATCATTCAAAACATCAGGACAACCCAGGTTGTCTATTTACTATTTTATAACAATTTAGCATTTCATGGTCAGGGATATATTTAGTGTTAAGTGGTCATATGACTCGGTTGAGTATCTCGAAAACTGCAAGGGGTGCTTACAGGCAGCTGTGGCAAGTACCCACCAACAGTGGGCTGAGGTGAAACGTGCCACAAACAACAAGGGGGTGGGGTGACCAGGACTCATTGATGGCAGAGGACACAAATGCTTTGGTGTCTGGTATGGACCAACTGAAGATGTACTATGGCTTAAACTTTAGATCATTTTAATACTGCTGATAAGTTGAACACACACTCCATTAAATCTCTCTGTTTATGGTGCTGCTTATTCAAGGACCAGTCACCAGCCAAAGTGACCATGCTAACTTCTGTCCACCATCAAATCTTAAAATGGACCTAAAATGGACATGCAGTCATCAAAACTGGAATCGGAGCAATGGAAGAAGGTACTGGTCAGATGAATTCTATTGTCTCCAAGATCACAAGGATAGCTGGGCAATCTATAACAAAATGTTTGAATACCACAGGACTTCTGTGAGAGTTGTTTGGAGTCTGTGGTTAGTCAGAGCCATTTTAAAACACATTAAGAAGTAATCATTAAGTTCTGGTTTATTACTGTGTGTTAAAAAAGACCCAGATTTGATTCTAGATTGGAATATGAGGAACAAGTTGGCAGCTAGAAGTCCAGTAACTCAACTGCTAAACTAGTCCACAGTGATCACGGGTGAAAAAGAGTGAGATTTAAGTATAACATAACTTACAGGTTAGCAGATAGCAAACCACAAAACAGCTAATAAACTAGCTCTTAACATTGTCATGCTAATCAAATATCCCAGGGTTAAATATTTTCAAAACCTATTTTTAAACTTAAGATTTTTAGGCAAAAGTAACTTACTTCATTATTAAAATGTAAACCAGGTACATCAAAATCAGGACAAGTGATTCCCACCTTAAAAAACAGAACAAAACCTTTGATAACAAACATTTAGCTTAGCAGGTACGATTTCTAGCAAAACTTTATTTAGAGAGCACAAAGGTATAGAAACAGTATGGAAAATATGTAATTTTTTGTTTAAATATTAAAATGTTTAGAGTTAAAGTTTACAGAACAACAGAACAATATAGACCAAGAAAAGATCTTTATTTTAGTTTCATGATGAATGTCATGATGAAGATAATAACAAATATTGGGCATCACTGGCCAAGGCGGCACGGTGGCTAAGTGGGTAGCACTGTCGCCTCAAAGCAAGAAGGTCCTGGGTTCGATCCCCAGGCGGGGTGGTCCGTGTCCTTTCTGCAGAGTTTGCATGTTCTCCCTGTGTCTGTGTGGGTTTCCTCCGGGTGCTCCGGTTTCCTCCAACAGTCCAAAAACATGCAGCCAGGCTAATTGGAGACACTGAATTGTCCTATAGGTACCTAGCCGCTAGGATGCATAAACCAGTGAGTTGTAGTGCCGGTCCCAAGCCCGGATAAATATGGAGGGTTGTGTCAGGAAGGGCATCCGGCATAAAAACTGTGCCAAATCAATAATGCGGATCATGATCCGCTGGCGACCCCTAACGGGAGCAGCCGAGGAAATAGAGAGATTGGGCATCACTGACCAGTCCACACTGGTTAAGAACTATTACCAAACTAAGAAAGATTAATACTCACCATGTAACCTTCTCGTCATAGATGAACTGAAAATAGAGAAACAAGAAAATATAAATTACTTCATGAATTGCATTTTTGTGGGGGCAAGCCGTAGCCTAGTGGTTGAGGTACTGAACTAGTAACCAGAAGGTCGCTGGTTCAAGCCCCACCACTGCCAGGTTGCTGCTGCTGTTGTAATGTAATGTAATGTAAATGTAATGTATTGGACTAACCACTAGGTGGCAGAAACAACTTACATTACGCTCTACATCAAACGATTTGTTCCAAAGATTACTAAAATTATTGCTTTTAGAACTGAGGTTTGTTACGTTGCCCAAATGTCAAATTTCAGTTCATCTTCAGCATAAATAAAAACAATATGGTCTAGCCCATTTTGCAACAGATATGCATGTGCTCCAAAATGTGTTAGGTTTACAGTATGTTTAGCTAATTTGCAATGCTAATAAGTCACTATACTAGAAGAAATTATAATTACAATTAGCTATGTCGACTCTCATAGCGCTGTGAGTACGTTGTACAATATGTATATGTGTCTGCACTGCTCTGCTTATTATAAGGGTTTAAAAAGAGGTATGTGGTTCTGAACCACTAGGGAAAGTCAGTAGTGTCCTATAGCATGTGGTGTGAAGAGAGCTACCAGCTTCAGAGGAGCCTGAGAAACCACTTAGAGCTTCTACTCACCACGATGAGAGTCGTCACTGAGAGCGTGTAGTACACCGAGTCTCTCATTAGAGTCCAATAGGAGAGACGCACGGCCTGTAAGGAGGAATAGAGAGGAGGATTGAGGACCTTTGTGAAAGCAGCTGTTTTGATGCTAATTTATATTATAAAAAGATGAGTTATAAACATGTATCAGGAGCTAACAGCTTGATTGGTTGGCCAATATTTTACTATCTATATAAATGCTCTAAATAAAACTTCGACTGCAGATAAATGGGATTTCTGCATTGTTTTACCCTTGGGATAAAGAGATTTTGCATTTTTACTAACTGTTTTACTAACTGTTAAATAGGGTTGAGATCAGTGCTACACAGAGCACTTCACCCTTTAGACACACAGCCAGTTAATTGTATGTGTACGTGCCCTGCTGAGATTTAAACTTGGATCTCGGCAGTGACGGCCTAGCGTATTAGGCTGCTGCGCCACCTGAGTGCCCCCAGGTCATGTCTTTTATGAACTTTACAGTCATGCTGGAACAGGAAACGACCCTCCCTAAAGTGAACCTTTTTTTAATTGAGTCATCTTTGCATTGATTTACAGTATTTGTCTTGAACTGCCTCAAAATGCCTCATGTTTTAATCAAGTTTACTTTACATAAGGTGTTTTTGTAAACATGTAATTAATCAATTGGTCTATCAATTAACCAATAAAATAAATATAAATGTGTTAATTTAATTAGCTATTTAAACAGAGCCAGGCTTAAATTAAATTTCTACAGATGAATAAAAAAGACCTTAAAATACTGTACATTGATCTGGAAAGGTTAACTTTTCAGTTTAATGCTAAATTCTCTTTGTTAAGGTTATCCTGATGTCAGATCTGAGTAAAAAATATTTAAGAAAGAGAAACTAGAACATTGGTGATTCTATCCAGGAGCGCAACCTAATAGAATTTTCCCCAGGGTTCAGTGACTGAACTGCAGATATCTCTGTGTTCATTATGCCACAATGTAGAAATGAATATATAAAAAGAAAAAAAGTAAACCACTGCTGGTCCCAAAACCTTACGAGCCCTATAGACAACCTGTAAAAAGCAAACACAGCATTGTATAGTTCAAACATTACACCAATTGCCAAATGGTTGTAGTGTAATGGTGTGGAGATGCTTTGCTGCATCTGAATCCGTTGCCAAGGGAACAACTTCTTGGAAAAATATGAACTAAAAGAGAAGGGGCAATTTTCTCAATGTATACAGTGTAACATGGAGGTGCAGCGGAACTCAAAAGCATGCAGAGGATGGACTGGCTACTCTGTATGTCCTATAGAAGTGAGTGAGTGAGTAAAATTGTGGTCAACATTAATGACACCCTTGACTATTTAGTATAAAATGTTAAAGAAATAAGTGGATGAACAAACTTCAAAACTGGATTGAGATTAGGACTAATTACTGGCCAGTTTAAAACAGTCCAATTTACCTTCTTCACCATCCTTTTATAGTTTTGGATGTGTACGTTGCAGAAAGCAAAATCAGCCTCAAAACATTATGGATTCTTCACCGTTTCACTGTAGGGAGGCTGCACTTTTCTTAATATGCTTCATTCTCTTATCTATGAACATAAAGATGGTATGTGTCGCCACAGAGCTCTAGTTTGGTTATATCTGTCAATAGAACATTTTCCCAGAAGGATTGTGGTTTGTTCTATGTTCTTTTTGGAAAGTTTGGCTGCCCTCTTATGTCGTTCTTTAAGCAGTGTGGTTTATAAATCCAACACTTAATTTCATGACATATTATAAATAATGCACTTAATATTCATAGGTGCCCATTATGTTGACCACTACTGTAAATGGGTAAATGAGAGGTGCCCTAAGATGACATGAGCAGGGTGTGTTTCTGCTTTGCAAAAAGTGTTTCTTGATAATGTTGTACTGGTTACTTTATTTATATATGTATCAATAAATCACAAATTACCATATTTAAATAAGATGGGACTATGCTTCACACCCTAAACAACCTCACTTCACATCTATTTAATGAGTACTACTTCAAATTTAGATTTTGATTAGTGGGCACAGGTGAGATTGTTTTTCTGCTTGGCTTAGGTACTTTACATGCTGACTAAGGTATGACCAACTAGACATCTGTCAAAGTACAGGACGTCAGTATACCAAATAAAGGCAAACTTCCTGTACGAATCCAGTTGTTGAGCATAGATTAGAAGCTACAGTGAGTGAGTAATGCTGACGTGAGAATTGTGCATGCTATATAAAGCAGCAAAGTCTGCGTTTGAGTAACCCAGGTACTTTGTACTGCTGTTAAGAGTTGCCATGGAGACCCAGCATCGTTCTGCTGTTAAAGGCTTTTAACTTTACACACAGCACACACTTGCTTGGCCCATCATACAGCGTTGATTTTCCAGTCTGATCTGATAAGGCTTGTGTGGATAAGCATGTGTGGGTACGTGTTTTTATCTTGTTGAGTGTGCTTGTGAAAGGGAGAGGTGGAATGCAGTGGAGTGCGGACATAAGAAAGCTTGTGAAACGATTACTTAAGATTCTGTTTTTTCATGCATGAGAGTTAAAGCACTTGTATACAGTCATGGATATTAGGGCTAAGTATGAAGTGTGATTAGAAAAGCCAAGTATTATCCCACAGCAGATGAAGTCAGACTGTTAATGCAGAGCTCATAAACAAAATCTGCACAGTGAGGAAATCTGTTCCCATCCACAACCATCCACCCATTCCCCTAGTACTGTCCCTAACACTGAATTCTGCCAGCACCATCCACACATACCCCAACACCAACTCTGTTCTTTCACTGCATGCCTTCACACAATTCCCATTTAATTTCTACTACTGTCGCCACCCAATACCCAAATGCTCCAACACCATCCAATCCCATCAATGTATTCACCAACACCATCCCCCGCCATCTCTACATGCCCTAACACAATCCCCAACCCAGTCCCTGTATGCCCAAAAATCCAGAGTACAGCTCTGAGTACCACAACAATGTCTCTACCCTTTCCCAATATGCCCTAACACAATGTCCGCTCTAGACCAAGGTGCACCAACACAATACCCAACCCATCCCATCCCAGTACACCCCAATACAATACCTGACCAATCCCACCCGAGTACATGCCAAAACAATACCTAACCAATGTATACAGTGTGTGTACCTAGTATAGTACAAACAATTATATCAGTTGCCAAATGGTTGTAGTGTAACGGTGTGGAGATGCTCTGCTGCATTTGAATCCGTTGCTAAGGGAACAACTTCTTGGAAAAATATGAACTAAAACAGAAGGGGCAATTTTCTCAATGTATCCAACCAATCCCATCCCAGTACACCCCAAAACAATACCTAACCAATCCCACCCAAGTACACCCCAAAACAATACCTAACCAATCCCATCCCAGTATGCCCCAATACAATACCTAATGCCTAGTTCACACTACACGATTTTTGCCCTGATTTTCGCTCTGCGACTGATCGGCGATTGATTTTCCGGGTCGGGAGCAACTCAGCGTTCACTCGGCGATCAAAACTCGGCTCTCAGTCGCTATGTGTCAACTATCCAACAACTCGACCCGACCGGCTCGCCGACCGCTCTGCGACCGGATCGAATTTTCTAGCACGCCAGATATCTGATCTCAGATGGGCAACTGGGAATGAGTGACATGTCGAACAGCCAATGAGAACACAGGATACGGTGTGAGGGGAAATGCAGAAGAGGATATAGTTTATATCAGGATACACCGGCACACACACGTAGTATTTCTCAGAGCCGTAGATAGAGAGAGTTGCGACACTCCTTGATCTCGCCGCTACGCGGTCACGTGGTTCATGTAACCCTCAATAGTTCCAAACAAACTCGGCGCTGTCATGTTCTCAAATGGGACAGGCAGCAGTAAATGAAATATTAAACGGCAAATAATAAACATTTGTACAATTTCTGGGTATTTTCAACTGCGTTTACATTTACTGCATCTTACTGCAACCATAAAGTGGAAGATTGATGTTTATAATGATTTGTTAATAGGTCGTTCTTGTTAACACACAGTACATTATATTAGCATACATTACATAATGCGATATCATTAAGTAGTAGAGACAATATACAGTATAGACATTAAAGTTTTTTATGTTTTGTTTTTTGCATAAACTAATCTCCCTTCACTTTCCTGAGGATTCATAATAATAATCATTTTGGCTAAACACTAAGTCATGTGCTGGATTCATAAGGTTTACCTGCACTGAATGAACAGATTGATAAACACATTACCGTACCAAAAACATTATAGTGCAGGTACATGAAAAAGCATTCATTCATCTCTTATTTCATGAGTGATTAATAATTGATTCCTACATGTAATACATTAATGAATTCATTATGAATATATGCACTAGTTCATTTTGTCTAATGTAAGTGGTGGACAAGGTACACAAACCATGTAGTTGAGTTAAAGTAGAGATATCCAAGGTAACATATTACTCCAGTAAAAGTAGTAGTAAAAGTAAAAATACTCTTTACCTCCACTAAAGTACTAAACTAAATTTACCTTCAAATGTACTTAAGTATGAAAGTAAAAGTATAATGATTTATTGTGGTTCTAATGTTTTATGATCATTTCTGTAACAAGACTCTTGATTAATCAACTCATTTTAGGTGAAAAGACTCGTGTGTCATTAATTAAGCTTAACTGACTAAGCTAAATTGGGTTATACCTATTAATTAAGATAAACATGTAACATTTAGTGCTGAGCAAATGCTAAACAATAACAGTATTAAGTATATTAATGACATTAAATTCATAATTTTTTTAAAACAAAGCAACAAACAGCTAAAAATGTTTGATAAGTAGTGGAAATGAATGGGGCTCTATGGGATGTTTGGAACTATACAGAGCTCCACAACCCGGAAGCTGCGCAGAAAAAATGTCCCGCCCCCTTTCCAACGGTTCCCTATGGGAGTGTCGCCACTCTGTTCTCTCTACCGCTCTGGTATTTCTGATTTGATCGTCCTCTACAAAACATAATACCCACGCTGCATTACAAAATTATTAATTAACATCCACTTTACTGCAGAACAAGCCATATACTGTTTGTGTTGCCAAATCCACTCAGATTCATTTATTTTTCCTCTTTGATTTTACGCTGCACATCAGACCACAAACACTTTGATCACTCGCTACTTGTTGACGTGCATTTTTGGACGTGGTGTCATTAAAACCCTCGTCACTTCTCACGTGTGTTTTTGTTTAAAAGAAGAAAAAAAGGAGACCAGAGAAGCTCGCCTGCGATTCCAGTTGGTGATGGATCGTGTAGTGTGAAACCCCCTATCGCCGATCAGTCGTGTAGTGTGAAATATACACCGACTGAAAGACTCCCGGGTGCAAGAGATTCAGTTGTGTAGTGTGAACTGTACAGCGACCTGACGACTTGGAAAGTCGTGTAGTGTGAACTTGGCATAACCAATCCCACCCAAGTACACCCCAGTACAATATCCCAATACAATACAATGTCTGTATGCCACAAACATCATCCCACCCACCTTTAAACACTGGCCCAACACCATTCCCATTTATGCAGATGCTGTCTTATATTTTTAATGTTTTGGCTGAACAACTTAATTGTACATACTTTTATGTCATTTTTTATGTTCAACATTTAAATTGTAGATGCATGTTCTTAAAATCTTATTAAAATAAAATTCAATTACAAGATACATAAAACAACCACAGTTTACACAGTGCTTTAGTTTAACATTACTGTGGATACATAAATCTGCTCAATAAAAAATGAAAATGTAAGTACCTGCCCAGCAAAGATCCCACATACTCCAATGATGCACAGGATGTTAAATACGGCAGAACCCACGATTGTACCAACTCCCACATCTCCCTTGGTGATGAACACTCCTATTTAAACAGATTAGATTTTACAGCAAAATTTATATCATACCTTGCATGCTGTCCGTTAGGCTTTAGTCATTAAGGGCAAATTAGTGTGAGCAGTAAAGTGGAAGATACACTGTGGAAGATTACCTATAACAGAGGTGAAGAGTTCAGGAGCCGAGCTACCAGCCGCCATGAACGTCGCTCCAGCCACATCTTCACTCAGATGAAGGCGCTGAGACACGCAAACAACACACAAATACATGTAAAATACAATAAAAATGCATTCAATCATGTTACACAAAGAAGTAGGTAACAGTACAGTGTTATTTTACCTCACAGATCTTTTCCAGGGAGGGAACAAAGTAGTCATCACACACTAGTGCCAGGGCAAAGAACATATACATGGCCTTAATGAAAACAGAAAGAACACCTTCATTCACCTTCAAGTTCAATGAATTAACAACAAACATTAACCTAACTTTATTTATTTATTTTAATGCATTTTCTCCACATTTTGCTCTCGATTTAGCACACTCAATTCTGTCTTCTGCTGCTGAAAGATACCAGATTGCATCCTAGGAGAGCATGCCTCTTCCGACATGTGTACAGCCCTCCTCTTCTTGCCCCTGCTTTCTGCACAGGCTTCTCTTCCACCAATCAGGGTCCTTACACAGCATATGAAGACCCACCCACACGTAGTTCGGCCCCCACCCTGCAGATACGGTGGCCAATTAGTATCTGCTGCAGGCACTGCCAATTATGCCTGCCAGATGGCGCCCAGCCGACCAGTGGAAACACAGAGTGTCGAACCAAGGAGCTCAGAAACTCGGTGCTGGTGTGCTAGCGGAATATCCCGCTGCACCACCTGGGCACCACCCAACTTCATTTTAACATTTGGGAACTTTTAGGACTATGGACTAAATGTCTGAGCAGATCCAGTTAAACCAGGTAAACTTTATATGCAAACCCACTTAACTCATTATCACTGAACATGTTACACTTAAATGACTTAAAAATAATGATATGACTACAGCATCTATTCATTAAGACACTTTACAAAATCAGAAGGGTCTACAAAAACAGACTTTGATCAGTTGTGAAGATTGAAGCCAAGTCCTTTGGACTAATGGTGCTGTGAGGCACATACTCAAAACCTTAATGCTTGTAAATAAGTTTACACATAATATTTGTGCAACTCTACATACTTACCCTAAATATATTATCCTGATGTTTCCTTAGGGATACATAAAACATTAATAAAGACAGAGGCTCTTTTCAAGAAAGCTCTAAACACAAAAATAACAACTGAAAAAGCAGATTTCATAAACACTCCTGAAATGACATTACACACTGTCTACGTTTTTCAACACAGTGTTTGTAGTAAGTAAGTAATACAAGAAAAAACAGTCAGTTAAAAACTTATAACAGTAATAAGTACATTCTAGGTAAATGGAAAAGGATTGACCAAAAACATAGAAACAGCATGCCTACGTAGGATATATTTACACTCTGCTGCAGCATGTTATCCAACATGGAAAGGCTTGATGAAAAAAGGATGAACCCCAACACACCCTGTCCTTCAGATGCTCCACAATTCATGGAAATATAACATAATGAATTACTGGCAGGCTCTGAGTCAGGTGTAGGAGCAAATCTTTGAAAAGTGTTATTTACGGATAAATAAACGATTCTATCTGGTGCATGTTAATACTATAGGATCAGCTGGGTTAGCACAGTGAGCATGAAGCCAGAAACAGCATCCGTCAAACGCAAATTTCCTCAAATAGAGTTCAGTGATGCTGGGAGAGCTTTAACCATTTCTGGGAAATGTGCTTATATCAGAGGCGTCCATGGTGACTGGCGCTGTGAGTGTGTGTGTTAAGGATTAGTTATTCCAACATCTGCTTGTCCAAATACACACTAACCTTCATTCAGATGCTTGCTGCTAAAACTGATCATCTGATCCAAAACTAAAAGCTATTATGTATCTGATTTATTGTTGGGCTTTCTGTACTTCAGAACGTATGTTTGAATAAAGAGCATGTTAATACTTGCAAAGTAGTTTAACAACCTAAGAAATACTTTACTTGCTGTTAAATCAACAAATATTTGTATGTATGTATGTATGTGTTCATATGAGTAATATTCAGAGGAAAGCAAGATAAATGCTGTTAAATTTATGTAATCAGTTGCTTAAGAATGTTCAGGGTCACGGCAGTTCAAGTTTTACCAGGAAACACTGGACAAGGCAACAATCCATCAACGGGTTTCAAGTCTGTGTAGACGCCCAGCCAGTTGGATTCAGTTCAGATGCTCAAGCTGTGTGTGTGTGTGTTTGTTTATTTATGTAGTTATTGTATTCGTTTTTTCTTAATGGTTCTCCTATTTTACTGCACATACACTAATCAGCCATAACATTAAAACCACCTCCTTGTTTCTAGACACATTGTCCATTTTATCAGCTCCACTTACCATCTGTTTCTCAACATGCTTTGTTAGGCCCCTTTCATGCTGTTCTTCAATGGTCAGGACTCTCCCAGGACCACCACAGAGCAGGTATTATTTGGGTGGTGGATCATTCTCAGCACTGCAGTGACACTGACATGGTGGTGGTGTGTTAGTGTGTGTTGTGCTGGTATGAGTGGATAAGACACAGCAGCACTGATGGAGTTTTTAAACACCTCACTGTCACTGCTGGACTAAGAATAGTCTACCAACCAAAAAAATATCCAGCCAACAGCGCCCCGAGGGCAGCGTCCTGTGACCACTGATGAAGGTCTCAAAGATAATCAACTCAAACTGCAACAATAGATGAGTGATCGTCTCTGACTTTACATCTACAAGGTGGACCAACTAGGTAGGAGTGTCTAATGGATTGGACAGTGAGTGGACACTGTATTTAAAAACTCCAGCAGCGCTGCTGTGTGTGATCCACTCAAACCAGCACAACACACACTAACACACCACCACCATGTCATGCTGATAATTATCCACCACCTAAATAATATCTGCTCTGTAGTGGTCCTGTGGGGGTCTTGACCCTTGAAGAACAGGGTGAAAGCAGGTTTAAAAAGTATGCAGAGAAACATATGGACTACAGTCAGTAATTGTAGAACTACAAAGTGCTTCTATATGGTAAGTGGAGTTGATAAAATGGACAGTAAGTGTAGAAACAAGGAGGTGGTTTTAATGTTATGGCTGATGCTCTAAACGGGCTGAGACCTCTACAGTGTGTGGTCCTAAAATAAACCGAAATGAAACAGGAGAAATTGTCATTTTTGCTATAAAAAGAATAAATAAATTAAGCAGTCTCCAGATGAAACTATTATACAAATACAGAGAATCATGTGCTTAGTGCACTAGTTAATAGACATTGAAAGTGTTAAACTCTCCTAAAAGGGTTGAAAACTGGAACAATATGTCATATCAGACCAAAGAATGTAATTAAAAAACACCATAGAGCAGAACAAGGTACCACAAGCTCTAACAGTGTGGTCAGATGATCTACTTGTAACTCATGTAGGTCATAGGAGAGAATATTAAAAAAAAAACAACACCTAAGGCTGGATGAGTTTTACTGCAATAATTTTTTCCCATATTATTTTATATAAATATTTATTAAAATGATCAAATATTTACATGCTGAATTAAAATTAAAACTAGGAAGTTCATTAGTATTGAAACATTAACAATTTCCATAAATGTTAAATACATTTGATATAAAATCAGGTACATGTGCCCATTGGTTTCGAGGGTGTTGGACCCACAGTGACCATGACTAGGTTAAAATGGCTTTGCAAAAAGAATGAATGAACTAAACTATGTTTTATAGGGTTTCAGGTCAAGGTGATAAAGGCAGTTATAGTACAGCAGGTATCATGGGTGCAAATTTATGCCGTTGGCTGTTGATGTTAATGTTTGTATTTTGATCTGCATTATTTGTTTTATATCCAGATATATGGGAACATTAACAAACTACTTCTGTTTTCTCTCTAAAAATGTGTGCATATACATTTTTGTAGATTTACAGGTAGTTCTGTTCTGGAAAAGGGGTGTCACGCCACCACGGGGGCAATCCCCTCTCCCAGTTCAGCTCCATTGCGACGCTCAAAGTGCGGCAAGATCGAGGGCAGTTCGCAAAAACCAAAAGAATGCTGACACCCCACATTAGCAAAAAAACGGACTGGACAAAGCAAATGTGTAAACAAAGGAGCTGGTGAGACAATCAGTGAGAAGCCATAATATATAAGTGAACTTCCACCTGGAGCGTATCAATGCTCATAAGGCTCGTTTCTCATCAAAAGAGGTTAACAAAACATGCGCTATTGCACCTCTGTGCCACATTATGCCAGCCAAAATAGGCAGCGCACAGGGACACGATTCCAAACATAGAGCGCCACCTAAACGGCTGCCACCCTGTTACATAAAGTATGATAAAAGGAGTCTGAGAATGGCCACAGTCACTCTTTAACTAGCTTCTTTCTCCACTTTCACACCCAGCTAATTAAACAGTACACCACAACAGCAGTGACACATGATGTCACCGAGGATTTCATAAGGAACACTCGGTTCTGGCTCTCCATTCGCTGTCATTTAAATAAGAGCATTCACCCGTCAGGTCACCACACACACACACACAGTTCTACACTGGCAGGGCTTTAGTTCATGTATAGTGGGAAAGAAGCTAGAATAACATGGCTTGTATCACTTTCTGCACATAGAAAGATGCTTTCCTAAAACTACTTTAAATACCAAATACACGCTGTTTCATAAAAATGATGCTAATTCAGTTCACAACACTTGTATATATAATACAGATGTATATAAAGCATGGTATTCTATAGTTTAACAAGGATTAATATTATGTGAGTGTAGATCCTTGCAATATAAACTTGTTTTAAGGTGATATTGGCATCTTTGTATACTTACTTATAAATATTAGTATTTTAAATGTGTATATAAAGAAATAAATGGTGTCGCTCATGACCCAATCCTTATTCAGCATCATTAAATGTTATAACAGTGTTATTGCATAGGTCTATTAAAATTTGTATTCCCTATGACAAAAAAGCTTTAGTCAAACAAACAAGTTTGTTACCAAATGTTACAATAATTGCCACATAACCATTAATAAATTATTTTTTTACCAAAAATTGCATGATTTATTTTAATATATGATGCGGCAGCAGTCACCAATCTCGGTGAGTAAGCCACACTATTCCGCATGTTCCTGTCTTCCTGAAGCCCAGCTGCTATCCTACACCTCCAGCATGTTTGGGTTAGAAAGCCATTTGTTAACATTTCTGCCCTGCCAACTGTGTGGCTATTTGAATGTCAGGAAAAAAGAATTGCCAGATGGAAAGAGAGAAAACAATGATGTTGGAGATGTAAACCATGGAAAAGCTGCACAGAACTTACAGTAAATCATGTTAAGACTGCTCTGTTCTCCACAACTATTGTCAGCTTTGCAAATGCCTGCTTTACTGTTAAACAGAATAAATTAGCAAAAGCAAAAACAAACAATGTCAGTGGTGGGCATCGAGCCACTGCAGAGGTAAGCTAGTTGCATATTCTCTAAACCACTTTTTCTTGCGGGACAAAATGTACAAAAATGATAGTAAAAATAATATTCAGCTCTCAGATTCTTATCTAATAACTTATTAACAATATGTGTAATAAAATGTACACGTGCACACATATACTACTATATTTTAAATAGTTTTAAATACTAGTTTTAAATACTAGTTTTAAATACACACCTTTCTCAACTGCTACACAATTATGCAGGTATTCTTATATAAAAACTTATTTTAAATAAATTAAGCAGTCTCCAGATGAAACTATTATACAAATACAGAGAATCATGTGCTTAGTGCACTAGCTAATAGACATTAAAAGTGTAAAACTCTCCTAAAAGGGTTGAAAACTGGAACAATATGTCATATCAGACCAAAGAATGTAATTAAAAAACACCATAGAGCAGAACAAGGTACCACAAGCTCTAACAGTGTGGTCAGATGATCTACTTGTAACTCATGTAGGTCATAGGAGAGAATATAAAAAAAAAAAACCGCCTAAGGCTGGATGAGTTTTACTGCAATTATTAAACTAGGACTAGGAAGTTCATTAGCATTGAAACATTAACAATTTCCATAAATGTTAAATACATTTTATATAAAATCAGGTACATGTGCCCATTGGTTTCGAGGGTGTTGTCAAAATAAAACTTATTTTAACCTGAATTCTCTTATTCACACAAAAAATGGCAAATCCTCTTAGGTTATATCAGAATTCTAAATTAGTCAACATTATTAAGGCAACTCAGTGTAAATGTAGGTCCCCCAACAGGTTTACTCCAATTGATTTTCACTCTCACTCACTCACTCACTCACTCACTCACTCACTCACTCTCACTCACTGTCTTAACTGCTTATCCAATCAGGGTTCGGGGAGGACCCGGACCGCCCCGCCTGGGGATCGAACCCAGGACCTTCTTGCTGTGAGGCGACAGTGCTACCCACCGAGCCGCCCAATTGAGTTTCAGACACATTTAAATAATTATTAAAGCAAACCAGATGGAGCTAACCACAAGTGTCACAGCAAAGAGTCTGCATACTTTCACGTGTTTATACTTTTGTAGCAAAACTTACTGCTATGATGTGCACGGCCACAGCTCCCTCCATCCGCTCCTCTTTGGTGAAGATGTCAGAAGGAAACTCATGAACACCTGAAGAAAAATAACACACACAAATGTCAAGTTCGGAACTGCAAATTTATCTCAGATGGAACTAAATATAAGTTTTAATTCAGTTCCTGTAATATATCTTTTTTAAATCTATATCTGTGATTAAAATATGACAAATTACTAGAGCTTTGGTTAAACAAGCATTGACATGATTTTCACCAACACAAATTGATTACGTCTATTTGAACTATTTCTATTTTTTACTCCATTAAGAGTGAAAATAGAGATTTCTCCACTTCTTGGCTCTTGGTCTTTCTCACATTAAGGTGCAAGACTATGGTAAAATGGTTTATCAAAATTTACATTAGTATTTACTCCTTTGAATGAATTTAATCCTAAGTGATTTACAGTTGAGGTAAGCATTTGATTAAGAACCTGACAGTGGCAGCTTGGTGAAGCCTTAAACCTGCCTTCCAAATGATAATCTAAAGCCTTAACCTCTCATTTACCACTGTCCAAATGTATTCTCTAATTGATAGATTTAACAGAGATGGAATATCATGCACTTTAGTGTACAATGTTGATCTGCAGGCTGTGGATCCTGTATTATGTCTGACTGTTTTTGGCACATGCTGAACTATTATTTCCTTGGTGTTTTACAGCTCTTACTGATGGTGAGCAAAATGACTCTGCTTTGGTCATTAAAGTCTCTGGTTGGTGCTACACTTTCTATTATACAAGCTACCTGACTGCTACTTAACCTTGGTGCACTGGTGAGTACTTGACAGAGCACAACGTCTGCATCAAGCTCTGTGTGTCCATGGTGCAGTGTAAAGTGGGTCACGCACTTGCAAGTGTGTGTTAGCATTTGCTGTATGTAGAACTATGACCAGCTAAATCTTCTAGTTTTGATCATGAAAATAAGTATTGAATGACTTTCAAGTAGAGAATAAAATTAAGTCCTGTGTTCCTTTAAGATTGCATCCTATTTTCACCAGCGTTGTTGGCTTTATTTACTCTGCATCTGATCTGCCTTTTGTTAGACCTAATTTAACTGTTCTGTAATTGCAGCAGTATGGCTGTGGTTGGGTAGTGGCAGCAAGAGAAAGGAGAAGTCTGTGAGAATAAGCCAGTAAGGATTATGGGTTTGTCATGATTAATAACAGCCTAAATGCCTGACATCAGGAGGTTGATGGAGTTCAGAGAAAAGTTAAGATGCAGGGCATCAGAACAGGACATGCAAGACATGCAGCAAGTAAAAGTGGAAGTAGAAGTTTACATTTTCAGCATTTAGCAGACGCTTTTATCCAAAGCAATTTACACAATGAGCGGAACACAATGAGCAATTGAGGGTTACGGGCCTTGCTCAGGGACCCAACAGTGGCAACTTGGTGGTGGCGGGGCTTGAACCGGCAACCTTCTGTTTACTAGTCCAGTACCTTAACCACTGAGCTATCACTGGCCCCACAGTTCAAGTTAAAGTGTATATTACATAAAATGGCCAAAAAAATATAAAGGATTATAGAAATGCATTGTTCACACGTGCCCCTGTAAATTTACTGAACTTAACGGGATGGATTTAATATATATTTAATACATTTACTGTTGTGGAAAGTAGGTAAGCTGACTAGTAATTCTTTCACCTGAGTCTGATTCACTGGGCGAAAGACAGAGACTCTCATATAGGGCGATATTTTAGTAGCTCCACTTAATTGACTGCATGTCTTTGGACTGTGGGACGAAACCAGAGGAAAACTCTACACAAAAAGGGCCTGGACCGCTCCACCCTGGAATCAAACCCAGGACCTTCTTGCTGTGAGGCGACAGTGTTACCCATCAATCCACTGTGTTGCCCTACTTCCAATCAGAACACTTCAAATCAATTGCACCATCAATGTGCAGGTCACGTAAAAAAGACCAGTTGTAATACAGAGCTCTATTTCCAAGCCTTGTGACTTCCAAGTTGTCTATGCTGACTATGTGGTCTATTGTAACTGTACATTTCAGAAAACACCTTACAATATTATAAATACTTTCTGCTAATTCTTCTGTGTATATAATTTAAAACATGCCAATAATTGCAGTGTACATTGCTGCACATGTGAAGCTTCTTCGCCATGGCCAAGCAGAAACCCCAACAAAAAGCCTGAAACTGGTCAGATTTTCACTTGCTGATTTCCCTGCATCTAGAAAGCTGGTGTCTCATCTGTCTAAGTGTGACTGCTTTGTTAACAAGCCATTCAGCAGCTCAGCATGCCACCTTGATGGCTCTATTGATAAACTCTAGCCCACAGATTGGACTGTAAAGTTGCAAGCAGCAGCTGCAGCAGGGCATCTGAAAGGCTAAGGCTGCACTCAGCAAACTTTAAGGTGGTGGGAATGTTTAAGTTTTAAGCTCTCTCAAGTGTTATAACTGTACTTGTTTCTATACTGACAGCTATTGATGGCAACTTCAGCACTAGTACAGCTACATTTTGGGTTTAAATCCTAATTGTAGCTGTATTGACAGCCCTGTAAAACCCAATAGTGTCAGTTTAGTAAAGTCTGGCTTTGAACTTTGAATGTTCTAATCAATATGAATGACTACATAGGAATGGTTGATATGCATTTTTCTATTTTATGTTTCTGCTTTAGGGAAAATTGGGAAAGCCAGGTAGTCAAATTTGGAAATTTTTGGCTGATTTTAGTTGCTTATAGTGAGTAAATGAATTTGAGTGTGTTGCCCTGTGATAGATTCCTGCCTTGCATCCAATACTTTTGAGTGGTGCCAGACCAACCATAATCTTGACCAGGATAAAAAGTTAGTACAAATAAATGACTAAATAAGTACTTTTGGGAAATATTGAATAATTGGTGTTTAGCCTATTTAACTTGGATACATTTTACTGCCATTGTTCAGAATGCTGTTTGTGTATATATTCAACTACATACAATAATTTTGCAATGATTTTGTACAATTAAAAGCAGTTTGAGAATTAAACCTAAGTGGTTTTTTACCAGTTGAAAGGCACAACACAAATCCGTAGATTTTTTTTCTGTTTGAAATTACCTGGATTTAGCATTCATTTTTCAGAAAATAAGATCTTAAGTCATGCTAATAGACAAACACATTTTGGCTAAACTAAAACACAAAATAGAAAACAACTAATGTTTATATTAAATACATTTCTTCATCATTTACAGTCAATCCTGGAAAAGAGTATTCCATTATGGTTGATATACAGTAGTTAGTAAAATTATAATAAGCAGTTACTGGACCTGTTGCTGGGTTGATGCCATTCTACGTCCCTGTCCCTAAATTTCATCCACATTCACTCAACCAAAAATCTAAAATCTCCACCCAACTCTTCAGTGATTGTTTAGTAAAGATGCAAGAATAAGTGTGAATGGAGCTTTAAATCCAATAATTGGCTGACATTATTGTGTATGGAAAAAAAAATATTAGCACAGGAAGCAGTAAAAAAAAAAACCAACTTAGTACATCGTAGAGTACACTGAAAGACTATTCAGTACAGTAGTATGCAGTTAGGGGAAAGAACCTTTGATTTGAGAAGAATCTGAAAGAGTTTTGAAGAGTAGTACTGTACTAATGTTCTGATACTTGGGTGTTTGTGGTGTTTAAGGCAATTAACTGAAGTTTTTTTATTTTCCTAATAGCCTATTTTTTGCATATCAACTACATTTAATTTATACATTGTGTTATTATCCTGTGCATTTTTCCATACATTTTTCTTAAGTCAATGCAAGTTGTAGGAAATAACTGTAACTGTCTTTATCTGGCTTAAGGTGGTAAGAAGTTGTTGCTCAATATTTTATTTTCCTTCCTATTGCAAATAAAGTGAAGATTTCTGATGAACATGAAAAATAAACACTAAAATGGGCTTTCTCATTTATAGCCCTCCTGCTAATTAAGTCATAGACATAACAATAAAAGCCACAAGCCAAACAGATCACAAATAAAACATTGCAGACTTCCTGGCTTAATGGCTAGCAATTAATGTTAGGCACAGAGGGGTAGAGTTTACATAAAACACATATACAGCATATAAGCATATAATCTGCTATGAAATCACATTTAATGGAAGTAATATACTGTATATACTGTATATATATACAGTGTATCACAAAAGTGAGTACACCCCTCACATTTCTGCAAATATTTCATTATATCTTTTCATGGGACAACACTATAGACATGAAACTTGGATATAACTTAGAGTAGTCAGTGTACAGCTTGTATAGCAGTGTAGATTTACTGTCTTCTGAAAATAACTCAACACACAGCCATTAATGTCTAAATAGCTGGCAACATAAGTGAGTACACCCCACAGTGAACATGTCCAAATTGTGCCCAAATGTGTCGTTGTCCCTCCCTGGTGTCATGTGTCAAGGTCCCAGGTGTAAATGGGGAGCAGGGCTGTTAAATTTGGTGTTTTGGGTACAATTCTCTCATACTGGCCACTGGATATTTAACATGGCACCTCATGGCAAAGAACTCTCTGAGGATGTGAGAAATAGAATTGTTGCTCTCCACAAAGATGGCCTAGGCTATAAGAAGATTGCTAACACCCTGAAACTGAGCTACAGCATGGTGGCCAAGGTCATACAGCGGTTTTCCAGGACAGGTTCCACTCGGAACAGGCTTCGCCAGGGTCGACCAAAGAAGTTGAGTCCACGTGTTCGGTGTCATATCCAGAGGTTGGCTTTAAAAAATAGACACATGAGTGCTGCCAGCATTGCTGCAGAGGTTGAAGACGTGGGAGGTCAGCCTGTCAGTGCTCAGACCATACGCCGCACACTGCATCAACTCGGTCTGCATGGTCGTCATCCCAGAAGGAAGCTGACGCACAAGAAAGCCCGCAAACAGTTTGCTGAAGACAAGCAGTCCAAGAACATGGATTACTGGAATGCCCTGTGGTCTGACGAGACCAAGATAAACTTGTTTGGCTCAGATGGTGTCCAGCATGTGTGGCGGCGCCCTGGTGAGAAGTACCAAGACAACTGTATCTTGCCTACAGTCAAGCATGGTGGTGGTAGCATCATGGTCTTGGGCTGCATGAGTGTTGCTGGCACTGGGGAGCTGCAGTTCATTGAGGGAAACATGAATTCCAACATGTACTGTGACATTCTGAAACAGAGCATGATCCCCTCCCTTCGAAAACTGGGCCTCATGGCAGTTTTCCAACAGGATAACGACATCAAACACAACCTCCAAGATGACAACTGCTTTGCTGAGGAAGCTGAAGGTAAAGGTGATGGACTAAACCCAATTGAGCACCTGTGGCGCATCCTCAAGTGGAAGGTGGAGGAGTTCAAGGTGTCTAACATCCACCAGCTCCGTGATGTCATCATGGAGGAGTGGAAGAGGATTCCAGTAGCAACCTGTGCAGCTCTGGTGAATTCCATGCCCAGGAGGGTTAAGGCAGTGCTGGATAATAATGGTGGTCACACAAAATATTGACACTTTGGGCACAATTTGGACATGTTCACTGTGGGGTGTACTCACATATGTTGCCAGCCATTTAGACATTAATGGCTGTGTGTTGAGTTATTTTCAGAAGACAGTAAATCTACACTGCTATACAAGTTGTACACTGACTACTCTAAGTTATATCCAAGTTTCATGTCTATAGTGTTGTCCCACGAAAAGATATAATGAAATATTTGCAGAAATGTGAGGGGTGTACTCACTTTTGTGATACACTGTATATATATATATATATATATATTACATTCAAGCATCATAGAGATCCCTGTCCTATGATGACAAATTCTAACCTTCCACTTCATGCTGGACGATTATAGTAAGTGTACAACAATCACACTATAAACCATATAAGGATCTGAAAAGTGTACACTAATGGAAAAAGTAGGCAACTTACTTGTGTTTGTATGCATATGTGCTTGTTTGAGCACTGTATTTTTATAAACAATACACAAATTTATTTGATATGTGCATGCAAAAATTTAATAGATTACAAGATCTACGTTTAAAGCAAAGTGTGAGCTCTAGCGCCTTTAAATGTCCACCTTCTCCTGCTCCTGACAACACTTACAAACATGAACATATGGTTGCATTTAGTTTTTTTTGCCACAAGTGTTTAAAAAACAACTGGGTGGCACATTATCTAATGCGAAAGACATTTGTTTGAAGAGAGTAAAGGAGACTGAGGGAAAGTGGAATCTGGAAACACAGTGCTAAACTTGTGACATCATAGTGTTATTTATTTTTCATTGTGAATGAAAAATAAATACGCTGTCTTCATCCTACGCTGCTGTAAGAAGACCTAACGTTCCATTGTCCTTTAGTTCACTGTACATAGTATACAATACTGTTCTAGCCTATTGTGCAGCACAGAGACACAACAAACTCTTTAAACTAAGTGAAGGCATAATGTAGCTGAAGAACAAAAGAAATTACAACAGGATTGTTGATCTTTTGTGCACGTTTGGGTGCACATGTGAGGAATGATTCTCATTGAACGATTTAACATGGGGTAGTGAGTTCAGTAAGCGCCAGAGGGATCCTGACACGCTCAAATCCTAGCCAGCATTTTCCACAGAACAGACCTCAGGAAAAAACAGTGAGGGAAGAGTGGGTATAGGAAATAATATGTAGAATGGGGGTTACAGATAGAAACGATTCTACTTCTACTTAATTATAATAATAATAACAGTAATAATAATAATAATAATAATGGCAGTGCTGAGGGGGTGCAGCTGTTTATTATGCTAGCCCACCACTGCTAAAATCCGAATCAAATCTCAGCAGTGCTATCGGCCAATACAGACATGATTGGCTATGTCTGATGTGGGGTGGCTGAGGTCCTGCGAAGAACTGGCGCCCGGTCTAGAGTATTCCTGCCTTGCACCCAGCAATGGAAACGGACCTGCCACGGCCCTGATCAGGAAAAGCGGTTAATGAAAGTTATATAAAATTTATAAATGGCATATACACTGATCAACCATAACAATAAAACTACCTCCTGGTTTCTACACTCACTGTCCATTTTATCAGCTCCACTTACCATATAGAAACACTTTGTAGTTCTACAATTATTGACTGTAGTCCATCTGTTTCTCTACACTTTTAGCCTGCTTTCATGCTGTTCTTCAATGGTCAGGACCCCCACAGAACCACCACAGAGCAGGTATTATTTGGGTGGTGGATCATTCTCAGCACTGCAGTGACACTGACATGGTGGTGGTGTGTTAGTGTGTGTTGTGCTGGTATGAGTGGATCAGACACAGCAGCACTGCTGGAGTTTTTAAATACCGTGTCCACTCACTGTCCACTCTATTAGACTCTCCTACCTATTATTGATCCACCTTGTAGATGTAAAGTCAGAGACGATCGCTTATCTATTGCTGCTGTTTGAGTTGGTCATCTTCTAGACCTTCATCAGTGCTCACAGGACGCTGCCCACGGGGCACTGTTGGGTGGATATTTTTAGTTGGTGGACTATTCTCAGTCTAGCAGTGACAGTGAGGTGTTTAAAAACTCCATCAGCATTGCTGTGTCTGATCCACTCATACCAGCACAACACACACTAACACACCACCACCATGTCAGTGTCACTGCTGTGCTGAGAATGATCCACCGCCCAAATAATAACTACTCTGTAGTGGTCCTGGGAGAGTCCTGATTAATGAAGAACAGGGTGAAAGGGGGCTAACAAAGCATGCAGAGAAACAGATGGACTACAGTCAGTAATTGTAGAACTTCAAAGTGCTTCTATATGGTAAGTGGAGCTGATAAAATAGACAGTGAGTGTAGAAACGAGGTGGTTTTAATGTTATGGCTGATCAGTGTATATTACAGTACATTAGCAAGTTGCCAACAAAAATACACATCACTTAACTCACTTAATTACAGCTTTTATTTAGCTTTTAGCTAAATAAAACCATGTAGATTTTTATTTAGCAGTATATCATAAAGGGCTTATAAAGGTGTCATATCCAACCAAACATTTCTGTTAGGTAATGGGTTACGGTTAAATGTAATACTCATCTGTTATTAAAATTCCTTGTGGTGCCCAAGTCTACAATCTGCAAGCTCCAGCCAAAGTATGCAAATTATAACATTTAGAGTTAGTAGCATGTTTCAGGTCTTTTGTATCCTCTGTTCACATGTATGACTGGTGTTGTGTCGGTCAACATAAAACAGGCATGTGTACACGGACCCTAGCCAACAATGAACTGAAGAACTAAATAGCTCAGTGTATAAAGATAACAGTAATTCTAGCAATAGACATTTACAAACTGAGCGCTGGTCTGGCTGACAGAAGGCAGAAACCGGTCCCCAAGCTCAAAACCAGGCCCCTGCTAGCAGCGTACAAAATTCCTGGCACCCCATTACTCTATTAATTTATACAGGCATGGAGTTGAGTTGGAGTTCCTGACTTGCAGACTGCACAAGCAGTAAGCTTGATTAGAGGCATGGTATCAGTCATGAATACACACATGGAGAAGGGCTGAGCTAAGATTACTGAGCCTAGATGTTCCATAAAGGATTACATTTTAAGTACAAAGATTCAAGATGGAGCAGCACAGTGGCTCGGTCCTGTTTTTTTTTTGCATGTTCTCCCAGTGTCTGCGTGGGTTACCTCCGGCATGCAGTCAGGTTAATTGGAGACACTGAATTGCCCTATAGGTGAATGGGTGTGTGTATGGGTGTGTGTATGTGTATGTGTGTTTGCCCTGCGATGGACTGGCACCCCGTCCAGAGTGTTACTGTGTGTCTTGTGCCCACTGAAAAGCTGGAATAGGCTCCAGTACACCCCCCCCCCCCCCCCCCCATGACCCTAACTGAACAAAAGTGAGTGCGTGAGATTCAAGATGTCATTTATAAATGCTTTATAGCATTATGAAAGGTGCCCACTGGTGTCCAAACATAAACACACTCAAGTCCTACCTGTTACGTAATCCTTAAGAGTTTTTAACAGGCTGCATAAATTATACATGGGAATCAAATCCCATCTGATACAGCGTTTAAGACCTGAATTTAATACTTCACAGGTTTGTTAATACTTGGGATCAATTTGTTGTATCACTACTTTCTTAGGCTTTGACCTCACAAAAGCATATCAATTATCTGTGCATTTCCAAATAGGTATTGGTTTTTAGAAATGTATCCAAAACAGAGAGTGTGTGTGTTTTTCTATGTCTGTGTTAGTGTACAGCTCCACATCATTACACAACGATACACTGTCCATTTAGTGTACATGCAATAGCATAATAATGAGACAATCTCAAACTGGAGTTTGGCATTTTCCCCCCAATTCTCTCCCAATTTAGTCGTACCCAATTACCCGATAGCATTACGCTTCCTTTCTACTAACTATGTTAAACCCTACTTTGACTGAGGAGAGCTGTGACTAACACACACCCCCTCCGATACTGAATTGTACCTAGCCACTAGGATGCATAAAGCAGTGCATTGTAGTGCCGTTCCCAAGCCCGGATAATTAGGGAGGGTTGTGTCAGGAGGGGCATCCGGACTTAAAAACTGTGCCGAATCAATAATGCGGATCACGATCTGCCAGCGACCCCTATCGGGAGCAGCTGAGGAAATAGAAGACGAGTTCATATGTGGATCAGCTTTGTGTACAGAGAGACACACACTGCTCCACATTATTCTCTGACTCCATCAATCAGCCAGCAGAGGTCATAACTGCATCAGTTATAAGGAATCCTCTCTTGCACCCTGCCCTTAAACAACAAGCCAATAGTTGTTTGTGTAGGTGCCCAGCCTGTCGGGTGACAGCCTGTCTGGTTTTGTCCCATGCTACACAGCTTCTGGACTAGCATGTTTTCTTTGCTGTCAAGGGTGCTCGGTGAACGTATCTATCCTAATCTTGCGTTGGCACTTTTTGGATATAATGATTCTATAAATGCTTTTTCACAACTACAGCAACAGTTCTTGATGACGAGTATGGTGGCAGCTAAGAAGATTATGCTTCTTTGCTGGAAGTCTCCCCAATCCCCTTCTTTTGGAAGGTGGCTGTCTGAGATGTCAGTGGTTGCTCAGCTGGAGAGATTGAGGTGTTCTAGCGCAGCCGCACGTGGGTGTGCTGAGTTATTATGGAACACATTGAGTTAGGAAGACCATAGGGAATTATTTGTTTATTATTATTTATTTATTTATTTTTTAATATTATTATTATTGGTTATTTTTTAATTGTTTAAATATGTATTTATTTTTCTTCTTCTCTAATTGTATTTAGTTTGATCATCTGTTTTGTATTTGTGTGTAGGGGTTGATGTTCTGTTTGTTCATGTTGTTCTTCATGAAAACTTAAAAAAAAAAAAAAAAAAAAAAAGCTGCTTTTAAATTAGTTACGTGACATCTAATGTCAATGTATAAATCAAAACTCTAAATCAGTGCAATTACCCCATCAATCATTGAACACATGAACACAAAAGGTGTCAAGTCTAAAATAAAACTCAACGTTTCTCCCCTAGTACTCATCCTGCTCTCGAAAGATGTCAAATTCTTGGAAATACGGATGTTTCTGCCAGCATGTGTGGCAGTGAATAATAAATCATGCAATGTTGAGATCAGGTCAGGCCCAGATGGAGAAAGAAACAGAGAGAAAGAAAGAAACTGACTAAGAAAGAAAGAAAGAAGAGCTCTTACTGGGACAGGACAGTCATGTTAAAGACTTCAATAGGCCAGTGGGATTGTGGAAAGGGCACATGGAAATACTGGCATTTAATCAGGACACCGCTGGACGTGGCAGGAAAGAAAGAGGGGAACTGGAAATCAGATTTCTAGGGCAGTAAGAAATTCGGAGAACTTTCTAATCATGGTGAGCAAATCATTAAAGCAAAGTGTGACTCTTTGGTTAAACTCTTGGATTGCTTTTAACCTGAGATGTCATTCGTGTACTTCTAATCAGTAATCTGTTAGTGATGCGTGAGTGCCAGGGTAAATACTGGAACTAATAAGATTGATCATATTAGTACTATTTTATTATCTCTGCACTGCAGCTACATGGCACTTCAAACTACAATTATAAAACCCACAACACTGGAATAATCTTCCTAAAGAATGAAATAGTCTCAATCTTCAAGCCCAGTGATGTCTGGCTCCATTCCTAGGGGTCCAGGGTCTGAGCAGTCTGGTAATCTCATGGTCTCTCCCACCTGCTGACCAGTTTTGTATGATATGTTGGGTCATCTGGCTGTCCTGAGTTTGGTGAGTTTGCTGTTGTTGTGTCTCTCACATGCAATCGCTCAGGTTTGTTGACATTGATGGAGGTAAGTGCTGCTGTCCCAAAAGAGCCCTCATGGCCGCTCAGGTGGTGCAGCGGTAAAAACACATGCTGGAACCAGAGCTGGGATCTCGAATACATGAGGCTGAGCGGCCACATGAAAAACGATTGGCCTGTTGTTCAGATATGGGCGGGAGTAAGCCGGATAGGGTCCCTCTCTCATGACTGGTGCAATTACGACCTCTGGCTGATTGATGGCGCCCGCACAGAGACGAGAAAAGAGTGCTCCTAGGGTGTGTCCCTCCGCACTCGTCAAAGTGTAGGTGATAAGGTGCATACGGCATGCTGTCCACGTGTCAGAGGGGGCGTGGGTTAGCGTCGTTCTCCTTAATCAGAGCAGAGATCGGCATTGGTGGAGAGGAAGCATGGTGCAATGGGGCAATTGGACGTGCTAAAAGGGAGAAAAAGGGGAGAAAATGCATAGACAAAAATATAAAATGTATATAAAAAAAAGAGCCCTCATGGCTGTGGTACCTTCTAGTTCCTCTCCTTTATAGTTATATGTAATAATGAGGGGTTCTGGAGTCCCATACGATACTCAACTTTTGATTTTGTTCATATCACATTTCAAATACATCCTCTGTTTTTACTCTGCGATGGCTCTGACGTGAACCTTTTTACCCTCTTGACGCTAAAGCCTTTTGACAAACCAAGAAGGTTGTAGGTCCCTGTTGAGTCTAGTTCCTTTTAACGTTTCCTCCTTGTAATATTTAGAAAGTTTTTCCTTGCCACTGCTGCCTGTAGCTTGCTCATCAGGGGTTTTTGGTCCTGGAATCAAAATTTAAAATAAATTTGACTTGACTTGCAGCTTCCCTGAGATGACAAATCATGCTAACATCTCCACCAGCAAACAGTCCATCCCCACTACCGCTCCCTGTTTGGGTTCAGCATAAGCTTCGGGCCCTTTTGTAAAGTAAACCATGGCAACTAGCACACCATCTAACACCAAGTGCACCAAGTGTACCTTTGGCAAAAGTAATTTATGCAATTCTGTAATGGCAGCACTAATGCAGAAAAATCCATTGAGATTTTAGAGCAACACAAGCAGCTTTCAAGACGACAATGACAAGACAATGCAAAACCACAAGCTGCTCACATTACAAAAGTATAACTGCAGAAGAAGAAGGTACTGGTACTAGACTGGTCTGCCTGCAGTCCTGACCTGTCCCCAATAGAGAATGTGTGGAGAGTTTTGAAACAAAAAGGTCTCAGTGACAAATCTGTACTGTTGCACACCTTAAGACATGTTGGCAGTAAAAATGGGACAAAATAAAACCTGAAACACTTTTAAGTCTTTTAAGTGCTGTAAGTTATTTGGAATGAGTTGCAGACCCGAAATGCAGGAATGGATGTAAATTAGGGATGTAACGATGCACCAAAAGACAGTTAAAAATCGGTGCACATGTGCCACGATTCGAATAGGTTATTCATTTATTTAAGATGAATCGATATTCACTTTAAACAGCAGAGGGCGCTGGCGCTATTCACCTCACCTGGTTGACGGCACTTCACAAAGTTGCCAGGTAGGGGATTTTCCAGCCAAATTTATTTATGTACGGATACTTTGTTTATTTGTATTATTCATTTATTTATATAATGTTGGATTTCAGTTTTTTTTTTTTTTTTTTTACACAATAAGCATTATTTGACATGTACCTACTTCAGAAATAAAAGGACATTCATTATGTAGATAAATAAAAGATAAGCACAAATACAGTATTTTATTTTAGTTTTTAAAGAGAAATAATAAAAGGAAACTTTTTAAAAAATCTTGAAAAAATCGTATTGTGAACCCAGTATCGTGAATCATATCGCATCGTGGGTAGAGTGTATCATTACATCCCTAATGTACATTAACAAATAAAATAAATTTGACCAGAAAAAACATGAAATATCTAGGGTTCATACTGTCAAATTAAAGTCAAAATAATGTTAGAAACACTGCTTTTTTAATTATTTGTATTTCCATTCTGTCCCAACTTTTTCTGATTCGGTGTTGTATATTATTTAGGTCAATCATCATTTAATTTTTTAACATTTTTGCAAACTTGGGAACGTGTGGGTATTAAGCTCAGGTGAGCAAATACAACAACAACAAAATACAAACGTATTCACAATGGGAGCCATGTGCACCTTTCAACCCCCTCTTATCCCATTCCATTCATATTTACTGTTATACTGTGTGGGAACATTTAACTGCTCTCTTTCTCTCTCTCACACACACACACACACACACACACGCACACACGCACACACACACACACTTTCTCCCTCTCTTTGTTAATCTCTCTATATATACACATGCACACAAACTAAAAGATTAAAGGAATTCTAAATGTGGACGTCTGAATAATTCATTCCTGCACTTCTTAGTAAAAGCCCTTTGCTACGCTAAAACTTCTTTAGCATCAGCATGCTGGGAATGACACACAGCGCACTGCAGCAAAACACACACACACACACACACACACACAACCACATACCCACAACACACCCGCACAATCAACAAATACTCTCTACACATGGTGCACACAAAAAACATGCATCCTAAAACTTCTTTAGCATCAGCTTGCTGGGAATGACACACACACACACACAACCACTACCCACAACACACCCACACAATCAACACACACACACTCCACGTGACACAACAACACATACACACACACACACACACACACACACATATAACCACATACCCACAACACACCCACCTAATCAACACACACAGCACAACAACACTTACACACACAGATGTATCATAAAACTTCTTTATTATCAGCCTGTTGGGAATAAAACACAGCACACTGCAGCAAAACACACACACACAAACACACACACACACACACACACACACGCACACACACACGCACAATCAACACACACTTTCTCCACATGACACAACAACACACACACACGCATCCTAAAACTGGGAATGACACACAGCACACTGCAGCAAAAAAAAACACACACACACACACACACAACCACATACCCACAACATGCTCGCACAATAAAAAAAAAAAACTCTCTCCACATGACACAACAACACATACATACAGACGCATCCTAAAACTTCTTTAGTATCAGCCTGCTGGGAATGACACACAGCACACTGCAGCAAAACACACACACACATACAACCACAACACATCTACACCCCCGCTACACATGCACACACACATCTACACACACAGTTGCTGTAGCACTGCCCTACAGGTACACACTCAGTGTTTTATTTAGGCCTCCCTGTACCGTGAGGTTGGCGCTGATCATGTGACCGGGTCTGTGTTTAATTGCAAACACATTATTGAGGTGGAATGCTCGTAAAGGAATGGGTTATGCCAGCACAACAAAAGAAAGTGAGGACAGGGAAACGGAAAAACACGCCATTGCGTGAGGTGTTGTTTTGAGATCTGACTAGACAGGAGAGACACTGACGGATCTAATCTGACGTAAGTGAGCAAATCAGCATGAGGACAGACTCCACCGATTCACAGCATAAACAGAAAAAGCACAGCAACAGACATGCTAAATAAGATACAGTGCACTCTTAAGCACTTCCTTCTCGACCATCTTGCTTTTTGCCTTTCCTTTCAAGCATGTCTTCTCTGAGCATGGTCCATATGACTCATCAGAGGTGTTTTATTGACTTTTCAAGCTCTCTGGACCTCTGGGACTCACGAGAGGAAAGCAGAAACCAAACACAGACGAGCAAAATTAAAACAGTACATGTGAGTGAGTGAATAAACGAATGAAACTTTTTAAATAGCAGATACATGGCACTGCTGTGACACTGACATGGTGGTGGTGTGTTAGTGTGTGTTGTGCTGGTATGAGTGGATAAGACACAACAGGTTTTAAACACCTCACTGTCACTGCTGGATTTAGAAAAGTCCACCAACCAAAAACATCCAGCCAACATCCTGTGGGCAGCGTCCTGTGACCACTGATGAAGGTCTAGAAGATGACCAACTCAAACAGCAGCAATAGATGAGCGATCGTCTCTGACTTTACATCTACAAGGTGAACCAACTAGGTAGGAGTGTCTAATAGAGTGGACAGTGAGTGGACATGGTTTTTAAAAACTCCATCAGTGCTGCTGTGTGTGATCAACTCATACCAGCACAACAATCACTAACACTGCAGGAACAAGGTGAAAGCAGGCAAAAAAGGTACGTAGAGCAACAGATGGACTACAGTCAGTAATTGTAGAACTTCAAAGTGCTTCTATATGGTAAGTGGAGCTGATAAAATGGACAGTGAGTATAGAAACAAGGAGGTGGTTTTAATGTTATGGCTTATCGGTGTAAGTTGAAAATGTATATTCTGTTTTAAAACCATAATGGAATTATGGAAAAGTTACTCTGCTGACATGTCAACATTTAATAGTTTATAGTTTAATAAGTTTTCACCAAATGGACTTCTCTGTATTTTTGATGCAGATCCAGCATTGTGAATTATTTACCAGTACAGTGTTTATTTATAGGCTGTATGAAGTGAAAGCACAGAGCAATCTATTAAACAAAAATCCCTCACAAATACACAAAACTGTTTAATCACATGAACAGTATGAACACCGAGGAGTCACGTGTGCGGAGACACACACAAACACAACGTACACAGCAACAGCTTTAAGACAGAAACCACTAACGACGTTAAAAAAGAAGTGTCCGCTGGGGCCTCGCTGCATTATTCACAAACTTTTAATAATTAAGCAGTAAGTTCATTTACTCCTACTCAAATCATGTATCTACAGTCAGACTTACTGCTATGAACACTAACATGATTATAATGCTCCACTGCCTGGCATCTTAAACCCACTATAGACAGAGCAAAGAGTCTTCATTTACATTCTCAGCAGTCTTCATTTACATTCAGTTTGTAAATGGATTTAAGTAGATCTCAGACCAAACTTAAAGCAGCAACAAAATACAGGTTGTGGCACCCAGGTGGCGCAGCGGGATATTCCACTAGCACACCAGCGCCGAAATTCTGAACTCCTCGGTACGAAACTCGACGTTGCCACCGGTCGGGTGAGCACCATCTAGCAAGTATAATTGGCAGTGCCTGCAGCAGACTTTAATTGGCTACCATGTCTGCTAGGGCGGGACGACCGGACTATGTGGGTGGGGTCTGCTAACACTGTGCAAGGACCCTGATTAGCAGATAGAGGCGCTTGTGCAGCGTGCATGGGTGAAAATAAAGGGTCCGCTAAGGACTGTGCACGGGTCAGAGAAGGCATGGGAAAGGAAATACAGTAGACCCTTGACTTACGAATTTAGATGGTTCCAAAGGGCTGTTCTTAAGTCAAAATGTTCGTTAGTTAAACCTATTTTTCCCATAAGAAATAATGTAAATAGAATTAATCCGTGCCAGACCTCCCAAACCACCCCCTTACCTAACCTCTCTAATGTCTTAAATGGTCTTTTTTGTTATAAATACAAGTATATTTTCCCTTAAATCTTAAATTATAGAATAGACATTCCTGTAATAAACAATATACAGTAGTACTGTACTGTACATAAAAAACACCACATTTCAGTACAGTACGTGTGCTGTATCATACACCATAATACATTTCTTTCTTTTTTTATAAAATGTATCTACCAGAAACAACAATAACTCTCATATTTCTGTATTATCTCCTTCTTTATTTCAGTAGTGTTGTATTTAGTTGGTGTAATTGCACGAAAGAAAGAATACTTTACTGAGCTGACTTCCTTCTTTCTCTCTCACATATTGTCCCCTCTGTCTGATACACAGTGACACCTACTGGCAGGAGTAATTATACAACAACAAATAATAAAAGATTTGTTAATTTTTTCACCACTGCACTATATAAAGAAAACACAGAAAAAACACCATCCACTGTCCGAATATTCGCTAACTGTATATACAGTATATATACAGTAGAGAGAGAGACGGCCGGAGTCAACTTGTTCATGACGCCACGTGTTTCGTGAATTTCGGTTCGTACTCCGAAATTTGTTTGTACGTTAAGTTGAAAAAGATCGCTCGTAACCTGAAATGTTCGTATGGTAAACGGTTCGTACTCAAGGGTCTACTGTATACCTTCTCAAATGCAATCTGGGTCCCAGCAGTGGAAGACAAATGGACTACGCTAAATCGGTCGAAAAATAGGAGAAAATGCATACATAAATAGAAAAAAATACAGGTAGTGAACACGATAAATACAGCAACAGATTGTGTTTTTCTGAGTAGTCAGACTTTTATTCAAAAGCATTACAAGTTATGGTGGAGTAATGTACTGCTGGACGCAACTATATTACTAGCAAGAGAAAAGCAAACAAAACCTGACTTTGTGTTTTTCAGATCTGTGATACACTTGCCATGATCAGATTCTTTTTATTTACGTTTTGGTTCATTGTGCTCTTCAGATATTTCTATCAAATTGAAAAAAAAAAAGTAATATATTTTATGTTTTTTTCCCATTTTCTCCCAAAAGCTATTAAAGCTGTTGATGTGGGTGCAGCTCAGCTCCAGGTTCCTGCCTTGCATCCAGCATTTCTAGGTAGTATAATAACCACTACGGCAAATATCATTTGTTTTAGGCTGTTGCCTGGAACAGTTTTACTAACACTAACTAATCTAAGTATATTAACACATGAACACTTGATGACACACCCCAAAATTGTGCAAACTAATTTCCTAAAAGGATCTGTAAAGGATTTGGGTTTGGTGTCTATATTTAGGGGTATGCTAATGTAACACACCTACCTATCCTGTCAGCTATTAAGCATTACAGCAGTTTTAAGAATTGTGACTGTATGTATGAACCTTACTTCCTGCAGGCTACATCTAAAAACATATATTATGTATTAAAAGATTTATGCTGAGGTCGTTTCAAAAACCCCAAGTAAAGGAAATATGCTGTTTATCTGGCAATGCCACATCTTTATGTGCTGTCATGTAAACTCTAATTTCCTCAGATGTTCCTTTTGTTTAACCCATATAATGAATTTAGTTGGTCTATGTTGTTCATTGTATATTTTAGTACTTTTTAAAACTACTTTTTCATTTATACTGTTTTTGGAACATCTTTTGGGATTTATTTATCCCAATTCATTTATTTATTAGGATTTTAACGTCATGTTTTACACACTTTGGTTACATTAATGACAGGACAGGTAGTTACTGGTTACACAAGATTAATCAGTTCACAAGTTTAATGTCAAACACAGTCATGGACAATTTTGTATCTCCAACTCACCTCACTTGCATGTCTTTGGACTGTGGGAGGAAACCGGAGCTCCCAGAGAAAACCCACACAGACACGGGGTGAACATGCAAACTCCACACAGAGAGGACCCGGGCCGCCCCACCTGGGGGTCGAACCCAGGACCTTCTTGCTGTTAGGCGACAGTGCCACCCACTGAACCACCGTGCTGCCCTCTTTTGGGATTTAAACTCGCAATTGATAACAGTAAGTATCAGTAAAATGTCATTTTTAACCATTTTTTATATTTGTTGAAAACTTAATTAGTAATATTAATTGACATCAAACAAATCTTAGTGTAGAGTGTTTACATCTTATTTTTAGCCGGTTTCAGCCTGTATACACATTAGAATATATTTAATCAGAAACATGCTCCATTCAAGAGATGCAACTAAACCCCTTAGAGAACTGATTGTACAGTACAAAAATCTGTTCTTTTCTCCCTGAATTTAGCTTTGTTTTTCTAAAGCCTAAGTGATGTCATGCTTTTCTCTTAGCTTGGGGCATCACCGTTATATAATCTCAGTCGACTTAAGTGTCCCTGAAGCATAGATGACATCACACACTAAGCCAGGTCTTGCCATTTATCAAGCACTACAGAGAGAGAAAAAAAGAGTAAACTAGGCATACATGCATTAGTGCAACATTGGAGCGTAAAAACCCAACGGGGGAGCTAAAAATAAACCCGGCAAACAAGACAGGAGAGTAAAGCAGCTGCAGAGACAGGCCCTCCATCAAGGGCTGCATTAGTTATGAGTGAGTGCTCGTCTGCAGTCTATTATTGCTTTACTTTATTAGAACACAAGAGATTTGACGAGCTGTCTTGGCCAGATAAAGCCAGTACTGCTGGGAATATGGTGTATAAAAACGTGGATGGGCCGAGCTGTGGCATGGCACTGAGGGTATAAAATAAAGATTGTGGAATACTGCAGCTCTTATTTTAGTTTACTGCATGAGAATTACTGGAAGTGTTATGAACAGGTTCATATTTTTAAGTTTGCTGTTAGACTTTTCTTCATAATGATGCTCAGGTGAAGCCCCACTTCGTCTTAACCTCCTGAGACCCAGAAGAAAAAAGGTTTAGATATTTTGAATTGTTTTGATAAATTTAAGTATTGTGGTTGAAAGAAACATAGTACAAAACTTTATTTTTCAACAATGTTATTTTATTATAATTTTTTTTTAATCATCTGTCCTTTGCAGTGGACATTAGGTCTTGTTTGATCAAAACATGTAATGGTATAATGTAATAATATTGTACAGTAGACCCTTGACTTACAAACCATTTACCATACAAACATTTTGGCTTATGATGGATTTTTTCAACTTAACGTACGAGCAAATTTCGGATTACGAACCGAAATTCGCGGAACACGTGACGTCACGAACAAGTTGACTCCGACCGTGTCTCTCTCTCTCTCTCTATATGTATATATATACAGTATATATATACAGTGAGCAAACATTCGGACAGCGGACGGTGTTTTTTCGATGTTTTTATTTATATTTTGTAAAATTCTATATTAAAATGGCCCCAAAGAAGGTGCAGAGGAAGTGCAGTGGTGAGAAAATGAAAAAACCCATTACTATTTTTTGTGTTGTATAATTTCTCTACTTTAAGATTTAAGGGAACATATACTTGTATTTATAACAAAAAAGACCATTTAAGACATTAGAGAGGTTAGGTAAGGGGGTGGTTTGGGAGGTCTGGCATGGATTAATTCTATTTACATTATTTCTTATGGTAAAATAGGTTTAACTAACGAATATTTTGACTTAAGAACAGCCCTTCGGAACCAATTAAATTCGTAAGTCAAGGGTCTACTGTATTTTTATTGTATTTTTTTTCTCCCCTTTTTCTCCTACTTTTAGCGCATCCAATTTCTGCCCATCAATCATCCCCTCACTAATGCTGGTCCCTGCTCCTGATTGGGGAGGATGAGACTGCTCCACGCCCCCTCCGACACGTGCACAGCATTCGAACATCTTATCACCTACACTTGACGAGTGCAGTGCAGTACAGCGCTGTGTACGGAGAGCAACACCCTCTACCGCACTCCTTTCCCATTTCCGTGCAGGAGCCACCAACCAGCCAACAGAGGTCGTAATCGCACTGGTCTGAGAGAGTCCCCATCCGGCTTAATCCCGCCCCTATCTGAACAACAGGCCAATCGTTGTTCATGTGGCCGCTCAGCCTCAGCCGGCAGGCAGAGCCAAGATTTGATACGATGTATTCGAGATCTCAGCTCTGGTGAACAGCGTGTGTTTTTACCGCTGCGCCACATGAGCGGCATTATTATTGTATTGTTTTTGTATAGATTTCAATTAAAATCTTAGAGTGGAATTTTTTTCTTTAAACTGCATTTACTTAAATAGTCACCTAAAGATCACATCACACAGCATTTATGGTATAACAGGAAGCAGTTTTTTGTCTTTAAACAAAAAACTGCAAAGACACACACAAAAACATGTTACATGTAATACATTTGACAAATGTTTGCCCTTTGCATCCAGCATTTTTGGCAAATAAAGTGCCCCATATTTTTGGACATTGTCATTGGGCTGTGGTTTAACAGGCCTCCTTTTCTCCCAGCTCTACAGTCTGGCCCTCTTCTTCCTCATCTCCTGACAGCTCTAAATCTGCATCATTCTGAATAAAATCTCTGCCTTACTCAGCCCTTTGTTTCCTTGTACAGAAATAGGCTAAAAACAGGAGGTAGTAAGTCCTGCTGTCCACTACAAAGGGCGTTGAATAAATGTTGCATTTTGAAAGGGGTAAAATTGCTGTACATTTCTGAAATCTTTCTAAATTGAAGTTAGGATTGATGAAACAATTTGATTATTAGCAACAGAAACATAATATCAGCAAAAAAAACTGCTTGCTTGTTGCCATAAAATGTGCCACACCCCCACAAATGTGACATTACTGAAAAGCCCAGGATTTGCTCTATATAGAACAGTAGTACTCAAATGGATTGTATAAATGGTGCTTGAGTTAGAGATCTCAGACACATGTCCACCACAGAGGACAAAAATGAATTGCTGGGTCTTAGGAGGATATATCAACCCAACAGGCAGGATGATTAACCAAGGCAGAACAATAATGTGGCTAGAATAATAAAAACTAGATTAAAAAAAGTAACAAAATAATGGAAACTGAAATGCACCACTATGCTGCATATTAAGCAAAGTTAATATTATTATTATTATTTTATTATTATATAGCAAAATAATTAGTATTTTTCGCTTATTGTTGTTTTTACTATTATTATAACAATTATTGTAAAAAAAAAAATTATTATTATATAATAAGAAAATATGTTTAGGAACCTGCTTTATTATCCAAAAAAGGACTTTTTTCTACTAAGCACTTACATATTCAATTTCAGTCATTCATCTTATTCATCTTCAGAAATGATTCACCCGCGTCAGGAAACAGAATCTCTGGAGATAACACTGAATGTATATTATCCATGGCAAAGGCACAAATCCATCACTCATCCATTTACTTATTAATTCAGACTCATTTAGATGCTATATAGTGTAGCCAATACATCTACAGGTACAGTGTATCACAAAAGTGAGTACACCCCTCACATTTCTGCAGATATTTAAGTATATATTTTCATGGGACAACACTGACAAAATGACACTTTGACACAATGAAAAGTAGTCTGTGTGCAGCTTATATAACAGTATAAATTTATTCTTCCCTCAAAATAACTCAATATACAGCCATTAATGTCTAAACCACCGGCAACAAAAGTGAGTACACCCCTAAGAGACTACACCCCTAAATGTCCAAATTGAGCACTGCTTGTCATTTTCCCTCCAAAATATCATGTGACTCGTTAGTGTTACTAGGTCTCAGGTGTGCATAGGGAGCAGGTGTGTTCAATTTAGTAGTACAGCTCTCACACTCTCTCATACTGGTCACTGAAAGTTCCAACATGGCACCTCATGGCAAAGAACTCTCTGAGGATCTTAAAAGACGAACTGTTGCGCTACATTATGATGGCCAAGGCTACAAGAAGATTGCCAACACCCTGAAACTGAGCTGCAGCACAGTGGCCAAGATCATCCAGCGTTTTAAAAGAGCAGGGTCCACTCAGAACAGACCTCGCGTTGGTCGTCCAAAGAAGCTGAGTGCACGTGCTCAGCGTCACATCCAACTGCTGTCTTTGAAAGATAGGTGCAGGAGTGCTGTCAGCATTGCTGCAGAGATTGAAAAGGTGGGGGGTCAGCCTGTCAGTGCTCAGACCATACGCCGCACACTACATCAAATTGGTCTGCATGGCTGTCACCCCAGAAGGAAGCCTCTTCTGAAGTCTCTACACAAGAAAGCCCGCAAACAGTTTGCTGAAGACATGTCAACAAAGGACATGGATTACTGGAACCATGTCCTATGGTCTGATGAGACCAAGATTAATTTGTTTGGTTCAGATGGTCTCAAGCATGTGTGGCGGCAATCAGGTGAGGAGTACAAAGATAAGTGTGTCATGCCTACAGTTAAGCATGGTGGTGGGAATGCAATGGTCTGGGGCTGCATGAGTGCAGCAGATGTTGGGGAGTTACATTTCATTGAGGGACACATGAACTCCAATATGTACTGTGAAATACTGAAGCAGAGCATGATCCCCTCCCTCCGGAAACTGGGTCGCAGGGCAGTGTTCCAGCATGATAATGACCCCAAACACACCTCTAAGACGACCACTGCTTTATTGAAGAGGCTGAGGGTAAAGGTGATGGACTGGCCAAGCATGTCTCCAGACCTAAACCCAATAGAAAATCTTTGGGGCATCCTCAAGCGGAAGGTGGAGGAGCACAAAGTCTCGAATATCCGCCAGCTCCGTGATGTCGTCATGGAGGAGTGGAAAAGCATTCCAGTGGCAACCTGTGAAGCTCTGGTAAACTCCATGCCCAGGAGAGTTAAGGCAGTTCTGGGAAATAATGGTGGCCACACAAAATATTGACACTTCAGGAACTTTCACTAAGGGGTGTACTCACTTTTGTTGCCGGTGGTTTAGACATTAATGGCTGTATATTGAGTTATTTTGAGGGAAGAATAAATTTACACTGTTATATAAGCTGCACACAGACTACTTTTCATTGTGTCAAAGTGTCATTTTGTCAGTGTTGTCCCATGAAAAGATATACTTAAATATCTGCAGAAATGTGAGGGGTGCACTCACTTTTGTGATACACTGTATGTTCTGAAGGTGGGTAAAAAGATGTGCAAACAGGGAGAGTATATCACACTTCACACAAACAGTAATGATAGACAGGGTTTGAACCTGGAACCAGTAAAAACCAGTAAGCTCTGCAGCCTGTTGTGCCACAATGCCATATAACATGTACCATTTTACCATATGATGAATGTGTGCTTTATTACACAGTGACTCTGCATTACATTTAATATTAAATTAATATTTACTGTAGTCTGAGCTGCCTGATAGTCAGTGAGGTTATACACAGTATTTGAGCTTACATGTTGTGGTGCTTTATGTAGCTCTGGAGCATCACAGCATGTGTTTAACAAAGCCCACCAAACAGCCGTACCACTTTCTGTAACATTTCAGCATCTGCTATTAAAGGACAGTGGTTTTTGCCATGTTTTTGTCAACAGAATCATAAATGGTAAACTTAACTAAGGTGAGCGAGATCTGCAGTTACTTACATGTTTGTATGGGCTCTTTTTTGACCTCCTGGATAAGTTTAAACTTTTAAAATTAAAAATTAAAATTTCAAAGTTTTTTTTATTTAGATAAAAATTATTCTTGATTCAGGGTGGCAGGGTGGCAGGGTGGCTCGGTGGGTAGCACTGTGGCCTCACAGCACAAAGGTCCTGGGTTCGATCCCCAGGCGGGGCGATGCAGAGTTTGCATGTTCTACCCGTGTCTGTGTGAGTTTCCTCCGGGAGCTCCGGTTTCCTCCCACAGTTCAAAAAACACGCAGTCAGGTTAATTGGAGACACTGAATTGCCCTATGTGTGTGTGTGTGTGTGTGTGTGTCTGCCCTGTGTCTGCCCTCCAGGGTGTTACTGTGTGCCTTGTGCCCATTGAAAAGCTGGGACAGGTTCCAGCACACACATACCACAGATCTATCTCAGCTTCACTTTAAAGTCAAACCTCAAACTTTGATTCTCGTCTCAGACAAACGAAAATAGCTATTTCCTTTTATACTATTACTCACAAACACTATACCGTGCTGTGTAACAACAATCTCCTATACGGTTCAATTCTCAAAGGATACTGACCACTTAAACCAGAGGAACAGGCTATTTTTACTGTCTTCTCATCTGCAGGTCAGGCTCGATTTAGATTCACCTCTAAGACAAATCAACCTAACGCTATATATACACACACACTTCATTCAGAATCAAAATTTAAACCTGGTCCATTAAGTACTGAAAGAGCAGCTATGTAAGGACAAGCCTATTTTTAGATGGGACAGACAGGACACTTACTGTAGAAATAAGGTCAAACACATCGTACACTTGTAAAGTATGTATGTCAAAGCAGGTTTGGAATTTGAATAAAATCTGAGGCATTCAAACCTAACAGCAATATCACTGCAGTCAAGTGTGATGGTGGTATTACACTCTGGGGCTGTTGTGCTGCCAATGAAATTCTTGTATTGCAAAAATTATATGTCTTTATTAATAAAGAAAAAACATTATATTAACATTCAGCACAAACGATCAGTCAGAATAGAGTGTTCCAAGGCTCTCAGGTGATGCAGCAGTCTACTATGCTAACCCACCACCACTGAGATCCAGGCCGGGTGTCCGCACGGATTAGCTATGTCTGAGGAACAGGGGGTGGCCAAAGACCTGCGATAAATTGGCACCTTTTCCAAAGCATTCATGTCACAGGGAAACACCCGAGGAATCCAGCTGTGGTATCAAGAGGCAACAAAAATAAGACAGAGAAAACAAAAAAGACTTCATAATAAGACTCCACTTATGGGGTGACTAGCCACAAAAGAACTACAAAAAAGCTTGAACACCGATGTTGGACAATAACATCTGGCTTACTGTCGGCAGTCCAAATCTTCCCAAATGTGTTGGATGTATTTGATAAGAAGACTCTGCAAGGACCAGATTTTTCCAAAACAAACTGGCCAAACGTGTCTTCATGGATATAGCTTTGTGTATGGGGGCACTGTCTTGCAAAAAATTTAGGTTGCGTCCCAAACTGTTGCCCAAAATGTATATAATCCTTAAAATGCTAATGTTGCCGCTCAGGTGGCACAGCGGTAAAGTACGCTAGCGCACCAGAGTTTTGAATACATCATATCGAATCTCAGCTCTGCCTTCTGACTGGGTTGGGCGGCTGCATGAACAACAATTGGCTGTTGTTCAGGGTTAGGGGTAAAAAGTCGGATCATAGGTCCTCATAACTGGTGCAACTGCAGCCCCTGCTGGCTGACTGATGGTGCCTGCACAGGGCTGAGGAATAATGCTGATGGGGGTGTGGCCCTCCATACACAGTGCCCTTCGGTGTATGAACTTGACTCATGCAGGTGAAAAATGCAGTCTGTACTGACTGTACGTGCCAAAGGGGGCGTATGTCAGTTGAGAGGCGTCCCCAGTCAGCGGTGAAGGGTCGAATCAGTATAGAGGACGCAATCAGGGTAACTGGACATGACTAGATTAGGGGAGAAAATACTATTCTAGTGTGTTACCCCACACTAGAATAAAGAATTCAAACACAAAACTTAACCCAATCAGCTCCTGATAATTTTTGCTTCTACTTTTGATGTAGCTTTGATGGCAGATGGTAAGAGTGTAAAAACACCCAACAAAACCTGCTTTGGTTCAGCAGCAGAGATGTTCACAAGTCACAAAATATGAGTCAGTGTCAAGTCACGAGTCTATAGGCTAGAGTCTGAGTCAAGTCACGAGTCTTTAGACTAGAGTCCGAGTCAAGTCACGAGTCTTTAGACTAGAGTCCGAGTCAAGTGACGAGTCAATATAATCTACACAAAACATATATTGAAAATGTAGCATAGAAACAAATAATATGTAAGTTCAGATAAAAAAACAACAACAGATTAGCAAGTGTATTTTGCCGTTTTACTTTCCTAGGTACCAGTTAAAAGCTTAAACTGATACGTTTTGTTTTCATTGCAAAAATGTTTTCATATAATCCGTTATTTTGTGCTTATAATTAAAAACCTACAAACTTTTCCCGGTTGTGAAGTAAAACACGAACTTGTTAGAAAGTCAATCAAGTGTTTCATTGACAATCATCTGTGTGATGCTGGAAACTAAATAAATACAAATAACATGATTTCTTACAAAAAATTACAACCAGAAGGTCTGATTGGTTCAGAAAGCGGTTCTTCCAACCATTAGCGTCAATTCTGTAGGAGCGTTCCATTCACCCCAGTTGTTCCAGTTAAGGGCACTACGTAGGGTATTCCACCATTTTAAGTGAGATTTTAATCCAAAGGAGGGAGTAAGGAACGACGCTTCATCGCTACGCCGGAAGCTGGCTGGAACATTTACCCATTGAGTGTGTTGTGGGTTAAAATGGCTGGAGCGTTATTAGAGAGCAGAAGTTGAGTACGAGTCATTTGAAACAAGTCCGAGTCGAGTCTGAAGTCGCTGTGTGTGTGCAGACTCGAGTCCCCATCTCTGGTAAGCAGTAAATGGTTCTAATGTAAACAACAAGCATTAACTACGCACAACCAACCATTAATGGAATTTTAAAGAAACAAGAATTGCTAACACAGGATTCTTCTTGCCTCCAGAAAGGAAACACTGAGCTATATAAGCAGAAAGCAAACAGGTCAATCACGTTAGCAGCTCGAGTTGTGCACAACTGGAAAACATCTCCACACCATCACAGCACAGTAATTAGAGAAGAACAATGGCTCGTATTAAGTCAAAGAAGGTTTATAAAAGGGTTGTGTGGTTTAAAATCGGCACTGACATATTCAGCAAGCAAGAACAGCAGTACCAAATCCTTAAAAGTGAATTTGTCCTTTAAGAATGCAGCAAATATGTTTGCCTACACAAGGTTTAACAGGCCACTCTCACACTCATTTTTTCCAACAGCCATAAGCATCCCACTGTGTAATCACTCCATCTCACTCTTAACCTCCTTTCCTCTGCTCCTCACCTGCTGCTTCTCCAAGTCCAGCTGTTCCTCTTACTGGGGCTCATTCTGTTTTCTCAAAAAACAAGAATAAAGATTACACAGAAGTGATTAAAATCATTACGCTGACTGCAGAGCACATCCCGCTGTATAAATTGCTAAGTGGGATTGCTAAAACATAATTGTATGTCAATTTAGCACCTCAGAGAGGTCCCCATAGCCTGAGACAGCAGGACGGTGATGACTAGGAACCTTCCTGAGCCTGAGAGTTTGTCTTCTAGTGACAGTAACATTCTCCTTCTGATAAGTTTACATATTAAACGTGGCTCTCAAAGATCACAGGTTACATGACATATCACCTACCCTGGACAACTGTTCAACTGCACAGTTACCACACTGGTGGTTGGAGTGATGACTGCATCCATCTAGTGATGTTATATAGCTTAAATACTCTGAGCTGAGATAGGAGGTGATGTTGTAGAGGTGCTTACACTATAAACTCTGCACTGAGTTTGAATCTGCTCTTTTTAAGAAAGATCTGTGAACCAATGCATCATTAAACCGAATTTCATTTCAAAGGAGCTCAGAAGAGGAGCTGTAGAGATTTAAGAAGCTGAAAAAGACTACAAAATCAGGTACTGTATAAACTGGATATTTTAAAATCCACAAAAAGACAAATTGTGTAAAATGTTGTACTAGACTCATATATAGTAAAGTTCAGTGTTCTATTTCCTACTTGAGGTCTGTTTGTGTACTGTACATCTTCATTGCATACTTTGTCTTATGCTGCACTGTTTATGTTGCTGTTGTATTGTTTATTGTAGGATTATACACAGATCAGGCATAACATTATGAACACCTTCCTAATACAGTAGACCCTTGAGTTACGAACCGTTTACCATTCGAACATTTTGGGTTACGAGCGATCTTTTTCAACTTAACGTACGAACAAATTTCGGATTACAAACAGAAATTCACGGAACACGTGACATCACGAACAAGTTGACTCCAACCGTCTCTCTCTCTCTCTCTCTCTCTCTATATATATATATATATATATATATACAGTAAGCGAACATTCAGACAGCGGACGGTGTTTTTCCGGTGTTTTCTTTATATTTAGTAAAATTCTATATTAAAATGTCCCCAAAGAATGAGCAGAGGAAGCGCAGTGGTGAAAAAATGAACAAATCACTATTTGTTGTGTTGTATAATTACTCCTGCCAGTAGCTGTCACTGTGTATCAGACAGAGGGGACAGTAAGTGAGAAGAAGGAATTCAGCTCAGTAAATTATTCTTTCTTTCAAGCAATTACACCAACAGAATACAACACTATTGAAATAAAGAAGGAAATAATAGAGAAATATGAGCGTTATTGTTGTTTCTGGTAGATACATTTTATATAAAAAGAAGGAAATGTATTATGGTGTATGGTACAGCACACGTACTGTACTGAAATGTGATGTGTGTTTTTATGTACAGTACTACAGTACTGTGTATTGTTTATTATTGTTTATTACAGGAATGTCTATTCTATAATTTAAGACTTAAGGGAACATATACTTGTATTTATAGCAAAAACTATTTAAGACATTAGAGAGGTTAGGTAAGAGGGGGGTTTGGTGAGGTCTGGCATGGATTAATTCTATTTACATTATTTCTTATGGGAAATATAGGTTTAACTAACGAACATTCTGACTTAAGAACAGCCCTTTGAAACCAATTAAATTCGTAAGTCAAGGGTCTACTGTATCGTGTTGGCCCCTTTGTTGCTGCCCTATACACAACAAACTGTGATGCACTGTGTATTCTGACACCTTTCTATCAGAACCAGCATTAACTTCTTCAGCATTTGAGCTACAGTAGCTCCTCTGTTGGATCGGACCACACGCGCCAACCTTCGCTCCCCACGTGCATCAATGAGCCTTGGCCGCCCATGACCCTGTCGCCGGTTTACCACTGTTCCCTTCTTGGACCACTTTTGATAGATACTGACCACTGCAGACTGGGAACACCCCACAAGAGCTGCATTTTTAGTCACCAGCCATCACAATTTGGCCCTTGTCAAAATGTTCGGATAAAATGTTCACTTGCTGCCTAATATATCCCACCCACTAACAAGTGCTGTGATGAAGAGATGATCGGTGTTATTGACTTCACCTGTCAGTGGTCATAATGTTATGCCTAGTCCGTGTATATAATATAGTGTATGTATATGTTCCTTTTTCTATTATTTAATTAGATGTATATAAGTTGACACCTGGACCAAGAGAAATTCCTTGTACATCTAGTACTTGGCGAATAATATAGATTCTGATTCTGATATTTTCAAATGCATATGTTGTAATATTATGTTTATTGATAAGAACAGCATGTGGTTATTTTGTTTTGCAGTTACCGTCTACATAAGATTGTTGAACACTTCCAAACTAATTTCAAGCTTGTCTTAATGTCTCATCGTATCACTTTTATAACCAAAACATATTTACACAGCAGAAGCCATTAAACTTACAGACCCAGAAATCTCACTCTCATACTTTAACTTGCCTCTTACCAAAAAAACATACACGGCCCCTCCGACACGTGCGCAGTAGCCGACTGCATCTTTTCACCTGCAAGAGGTGAGTTCATATGCAGATCAGCTTTGTATACTGAGCGCCACACCCTGACCAACACATTATTCCTCAACTCTGTGCAGGCGCCATCAACCAGCCAGCAGAGGTCTAATTGCATCAGTTATGAGGTCCCGGCTCCGGATACCACCCTGTATGAACAACAGCCAATCGTTGTTCGTGTAGCCGCCCAGCCTGCCGGATGGCAGAGCTGAGTTTCGTACCAACGAGTTTGAAATCAGTGTCAGCTCTGGTGTGCTACTGTGTTTTACCGCTGCGCCACCTGAGCAACTAGTTCTGTGTTTTTGATCGTTAATAACGGCACTGTTTTGTTTAAAGTATAGTCTGCAGCATTTATTTTGCTGCCATGGCAAATAATATGCATATTTCTGTGTTCATGTTTTTGTCTAATGACATTTAACTTAAACCACCACATCAAGCAATTCCCTAATTATAGGAGAAAGGTTAAGATCCCAGGAGACTAAACATAACTGTAATAGTCAGTGCTATACTGTATATTAGAATGAAATGTAAAAGTGGTCTGGCACTTAGATCTGTGTGCTCTAGCAATGTCAGGAATGACACTCACAATCAGAGGGTGAGCCATCAGATAACAACAGGAAAGCCCACAGTTTTAATACTTCCTGTTTCAGCAGCCTGGCACAGCATGGCAGACAAAGTTATGTGGTGGTTAAAATATAATTAAGCGCTTATTAACATCAGTAATCAAGCTAATCACAGCACTGCCTGAGCGTAACAGTAAAATAAATGCATTAAAATCGTACGAAGGCTGACTGTTGCAGTATCGAAAAGGTCTAAAACAAACCACGTTTCTTACTATACTGTTGACTAAAAGACTTGAGATCAAATTATAAGAGAGTAGGTGGCTCAAAAAGTATATTAACAATTAAAATTTTTACAACCTATTAATAGTAATTTCTAATTAGAAGAAACAAGCCATTGGGATTTTAATTACAGGACGTGAAGAAGAAGCTCCATCATGTATAATTAGCTGGACAGGAAAATAAACATTTAAATACAATCTGTTTAAAGCAGTGGGGGAGTCAAAGAAGCATAATGCAGAGTAAGGAAACCCACTCTCTGTGCCAAGGCGCCAGGCTGATAGAGTGGGTGGATTCCCAGCACAGGCAAAAGCTTTATAAAGTAACTCCTGCTTTATTGGCCAGATCAAGGAAATGCTTGGCAAGAAACACAGCCTCCTAAAACACCCAGGACCCCACTTGGAAACACTTACAAAATCTGCTACGGAAAAACATGAACAAACAAAAAAGAGAACCACTTTCTCTTTTTTCTTAAGACCTGATCTAATTGGCCATTTTGCATTAGTAAATAGTTTTAACAACTGTGCAGTGAAGTCAACTGCTGTACACCTCTAAAACAATCATTCAGTTTAAGAGACAGTACTCATTCATTCATTCATTCATTCCGTGTCTGTTTTACCACCGCTTTATCACTGTGGGGCTAATACATTGGCAAATACATCAAGAAACACCCCATACAAGTCGCCAGTCCATCCCAGGGCAGATACACGCACTCACACTTAAGGCAATTTTAGTAGCTACGACTGGCCTGACTGGATGTCTTTGGTCCCTTTGGGCCTTTCTTGCTTTGAGGCGACAACTTTACCTACTGCGCCACAATAACAACATTAAAGTTTGTCATTTTAATAGAAGTCGTAAATGTGCAGATAACAGTGCTTGTGGCAGTTTGAGGACCCCTCCCCTACACACACACTTTTCTAATAAAGAAAATATTGTATAGGGCAACAAACTAGCACTTTAGTTTTTCAAATTCAGCAAAAAACAAACAAAAAATGATCATGGCACAGCAGCATTTCCCTTTACTTACAATCTTTACTTATTAATATGGTAGCCTTCTGTTAGGGAAAGTGTGTACATTATGATATCATTTGCTCTTCTACCCCCACAAACAGCTGTGAACCCCTGAATTAACAATAGTGGCATCTATGTCAGCAGGATTACTCACTCAAAGGACAACAAAAGAGCCAGTCAGAATAGAAAATGCTCTGTGTCACCCAAAGCCAGACTTTTTAACGGTGTCCCTTAAAATGCTTGACACAATGTCCTTTCTAAAGCAACCTAATGTGAGTGCTCGTACAATAATAAAGAACGGGGGTCAATATATAAAATATAGACAGATGAGCTAAAACATCAGGACTACCCACCTAATTTTCTGTCAAAACACCTTTGACCTGCCAAGATATGGCTTCCAAAAAACATCTGAAAAAGTCCTGTGTGAATTACATTTACATTTTCAGCATTTATCAGATGCTTTAATCCAAAGCGACTTACATTAAACAGTCTAAGCCTAATTGAGGGTTAAGAGCTTTGCTTAAGGGCCCAACAGTGGTAACCTGGCAGTGGTGGGGTTTGAACCAGCAACCTTCTGCTTACTAGTTCAGTACCTTAACCGCTTGGCTACAACTGCCTGAATTGGTACCAAGATATTACCAGCAGGTTCTACTTGTGAGGTGGATCGTCAAACAATCCTGGTGCAATATCTTCTGAAGGCAAACAATACACACGTGCCTGGCTGTCCACATGCTCTTAGAGAGAAAAGGATTTGTCAGACAAATCAACCTTCTTTCATCGTTTTGTCCAGGTACAATGCCTGCATGCCCATTCTAGGTGCTTTCAATGGTGGACTGGGGCTAGCATGACCAATCTGAATGGCCGGAGACTATGCAGCCCCATATGCAGAAACTTTTGATCCACCGTTTGTTGTGATACATTCACATTCAGCATTAAAATCATTTGGTGGTTTGTACCAGATGCCATCCAATGATCCAGTGATTCAAGCCAATATTGGCCCCAACACTGAATTGAATCAATGCATTTTTATAAGGTATTTTTGCATAGTAACATTCATTCCATTACCTCACAAGCAGACTGAGTTCACATAATGGACACATTGAAACACAGTAAGATGTGTTCCTATGATAACTAACACAACAACGGCAATTAAGAAACACAGCTGCAGAACTAAAATCTGCAATCTTTCACATTGGTGGCACTTCTGTTCTTGCATGTAACTGATTTAATCAAAAACCTACATAGGTAATATTATTAAGCGATATAGACTGTGCCTGATGCTGGCTTTTACCTGGTGGAGTGCAGTTCCTTTCCATTTTCAGCACTTCAGTCTCATTAGCAAAGTACTGCAGTAGCTTTCGGGTCTCCCATGCATCAGTGGCTTTAGAGGACACGCTGGATAGGACATTGCCTGTAAAACACAGAGACAAACTCATTAGACTAGCTTACACTGGCTTATAACCACTAAGAAGCAAATGGAGAGTTTTGTGCTTCAACTTGCTTGCATTGTAGTTATTTACACTATAAATTTACACTTTAAATTTAAAGACAATTTTAAGTAGCCAATCTACACCGATGAGCCATAACATTAAAACCACCTCCTTGTTTCTACACTCACTGTCCATTTTATCAGCTCCACTTACCATATAGAAGCACTTAGTAGGTCTACAGTTACTGACTGTAGTCCATCTGTTTCTCTGCATGTTTTGTTTCATGCTGTTCTTCAATGGTCAGGACCACCACAGACCAGGCATTATTTAGGTGGTGGATCATTCTCATCACTGCAGTGACAATGACATGGTGGTGACAAACACATCAGCGCTGCTGGAGTTTTTAAATACCGTGTCCACTCACTGTCCACTCTATTAGACACGCCTACCTAGTTGGTCCACCTTGTAGATGTAAAGTCAGAGACGATCGCTCATCTGTTGCTGCTGTTTGAGTTGATCATCTTCATCAGTGGTCACAGGACGCTGCCCATTGTTGGCTGGGGCACTGTTGGCTGAATATATTTTTGGTTAGTGGACTATTCTCAGTCCAGCAGTGACAGTGAGGTGTTTAAAAACTCCAGCAGTGCTGCTGTGTCTTATCTACTCATACCAGCACAACACACACTAACACACCACCACCATGTCAGTGTCACTGCAGTGCTGAAAATGATCCAAATAATACCTGCTCTGTAGTGGTCCTGACCATTGAAGAACAGAGTAAAAGGAGGTTAAAAAGTATGCAGAAAAACAGATGGAGTAACAGTCAGTAATTGCAGAACTACAAAGTGCTTCACTTGTGAGTGTAAAAACAAGGAGGTGGTTTTAATGTTATGGCTGATCGATGTATCTGCATGTTTTTGGGAGATGAAACAGAATCAGAGCAAACCCACATGGACACAGAAAAACACATGGTAATTCATCATGACTCGTGACCACAGGTCAGAATAAAACTCAGGTCTTCAGGACACATGCTGCTATCCGGTACATTCTCTACCAGCTGCGCCTACAATATATAGAGCAAATTGAGGACACTTTGATTTTCACATTGTGGCATCACAGATTAAAAAAATGGATTTTAGATATAAACACAGGCATTAGCAAAAACTCAAGGATTGTGATTGCTGGAGCATGCTAGTGTTTTTTTAACTTTGTTTCCCAATGGCACACTTCTAGGCTTGAGGGTACCATTTGGGACAGGGCCATTGTGTGTTTTATTACTGCAGACACAGAGTGGTGAGTAATATTTGTAAAGGTGTACTAGTTTATGCCTAGTTCACACTTCACGATTTTTGCACTGATTTTCGCTTGCCGACTGGTCGGCACTAGATTTGCCGGCTTAGGAGCAACTCGGCGTTCGCTTGGCGATCGAAACTCGGCTCTCAATCGCTATGTGTGAACTACTCAACAACTCAATCTGAATGGCTCGAAGAGAGATATCTGGCTTGTCAAATATCTGATAGATCGTGTAGTGTGAAACACCCTATCACCGATCAGTTGTGTAGTGTGAAAAACACACACATGAAAGACTCCCGATTACAAGAGATCCAGTTGTGTAGTGTGAACTGTACAGCGACCTGATGACTTGGAAAGTCGTGTAGTGTGAACTTGGCATTACAGGACGGAAATACAATGAAAGTTTAATAATACCATGTACTTTCACTAGATCAGTTTACTATGTTGGTCTCATGGATTTCACTGAAACAATCACACAGTTCTGCCACTACATTCAGCTAGACTGAATAAAACTATTAGGTTTAGATGATACAGTATTTGTTTTACTACTTGTACAAGTTCTCTGAAATGTGTCATTTTGTGCAGCAAATGCGTCAATATGTTTTAAATAGTGAGCGATATATAATTACACCCCTAATGCAGCCTGGAACTTCACAGACACCAGGAATCCATCTGGTATCCCATGTGTCACCTGCCACCTAGAAAACCCAGGACGTGTGGTCACAGATACAGAGCTGAAAAATGTTTCCCAGTGCTAGAATCTAACAGGCGTAGCAGCTCCATGCATTTCTTGAGAAATGGGGCACACTGCTTTAACAGCCAGCATGCTGCTGTGGAATATTCATGAGCCCCGTCTGTTCTGCCTTAGCGCTGATACAGGCGTGTTCTGCAGAATTACTAGAGCACTCCGCTTAGGGGAGGAACCGTTATTCGGGCTATGCTGTCACATGATCTGAGCCGTGGTTTAAAATCCCCAATGCAGCAACCAAAACTTGCTCGTCCTCTTTTAAACAAGAGCACAGCTCTGACTTACAGCTTCTCTGGAATATGATGAAAGACATCTAACGCCTGACAAAAGATAAATAGCGCCGCTCTGTTCTTAGTGATGCAAGCACACTGATGTAAATGTTCCAGACAGACATGATTAATGTTACTGAATGTTTTTATTTGATAAATGTGATAGACTACAATATAATACAGAATAAGTTAATACTAAGTTCAGATCTTTACACCTGACTACACAAGCAGGACATACACCTATCAGCCATAATATTAAAATACACTCACTGTCCATTTTATCAGCTCCACTTACCATATAGAAGCATTTTGTAGTTCTACAATTACTGACTGTAGTCCATCTGTTTCTCTACATACTTTTTTAGCCTGCTTTCACCCTGTTCTTTAATGGTCAGGACCCCCACAGGACCACCACAGAGCAGGTATTATTTAGGTGGTGGGTCATTCTCAGCACGGCAGTAACAATGACATGGTGGTGGTGTGTTAGTGTGTGTTGTGCTGGTATGAGTGGATAAGACACAGCAATGCTGATGAAGTTTTTAAACACCTCACTGTCACTGCTGGACTGAGAATAGTCTACCAACCAAAAATATCCAGCCAACAGTGCCCCGTGGGCAGCGTCCTGTGACCACTGATGAAGGTCCAGAAGATGACCAACTCGAACAGCAGCAATAGATGAGCGATCGTCTCTGACTTTACATCTACAAGGTGGACCAACTAGGTAGAAGTGTCCAATAGAGTGGACAGTGAGTGGACACAGTATTTAAAAACTCCAGCAGCGCTGCTGTGTCTGATCCACTTATACCAGCACAACACACACTAACACACCACCACCATGTCAGTGTTACTGCAGTGCTGAGAATGATCCACCACCTAAATAATACCTGCTCTGTTGGGGTCATGTGGGGGTCCTGACCATTGAAGAACAGCATCAAAGCAGGCTAAGTATGTAGAGAAATGGATGGACTACAGTCAGTAATTGTAGAACTACAAAGTGCTTCTATATGGTAAGTGGAGCTGATAAAATGGACAGTGAGTGTACAAACAAGGGGGTGGTTTTAATGTTATAGCTTATCGGTGTAAGGCTGAATAGGGCAGCATGGAAGAAAACATAACAAAGTACTAAGAACAAAATTGTTATTAAAAAATATACACTAGAGAGTATCTGTTGGACAAATATAATGTGCAATGCTTTTCAAGTTTCACTGTGCGCCACTGTGTTGTGAGTAACGTAAGTAACTATACATAAAACACCTTATACCCTTAAGCTTTATTACCTTTACCAGCCATCCTTAATAATAAGCAGCTAAATTCAGCTGAATTTGTTGGTTTCCTAGCACATACTTACTTTTCATTATAGTCCACATATTCAGCTTCAGATTAGGGTCAGGACTTGCAGGTTATTATGCTGATATTAATGCCAGAGGAGGTTTGAACTCTGCATTATTGAGTCATCAGGTCTGAGCTGCTGTGGTTCCTATTTAAATATGTATACACACCAACGAAGCATAACATTATGACCATTATGTGAAGTGAATAACACTGATTATCTCTTCATCACGGCACCTGTTAGTGGGGGGGATATATTAGGCAGCAAGTGAACATTTTATCCTCACAGTTGATGTGTTAGAAGCAGGAAAAATGGGCAAGCGTCAGGATTTGAGTGAGTTTGACATGGGCCAAATTGTGATGGCTAGACGACTGGGTCAGAGCATCTCCAAAACTGCAGCTCTTGTGGGGTGTTCCCGGTCTGCAGTGGTCAGTATCCATCAAAAGTGGTCCAAGTAAGGAACAGTGGTAAACATATGACAGGGTCATAAGGCTCATTGATGCACGTGGGGAGTGAAGGCTGGCCCGCGTGGTCCGATCCAACAGACGAACTACTGTAGCTCAGATTCCTGAAGAAGTTAATGCTGGTTCTGATAGAAAGGTGTCAGAATACACAGCAAAAGGGGGACCAACACAATATTATATAAATGTTCTGCCTGATTGGTGTATATTTACACTGTTGAAGGCTTCAGAACAGTATTAAATAGTGGTTTGTATGGTTTGTGGCTCGAATTTGGATTGAAACGTTACCTAAAGTGTCTGTGAATCAGGTAATTATCAGTTAATGAGCAAGGTGTAGTAAAACACTTAATGTACAATTGTTGTATTCATTTAGAAAAAGGTGATATTTATTCAAAATTCATCCAACTTAATAGAAAGGTATTGTTACTTTTATGCAAGTATAAATATAATATAATTTAATATTATATATAATATTGGGTAATTTTTATAACACAGTTTGTTAGATTGCATTGAATATAACTAACTTAGTGCAGCCCTCAGACCAGATCCCACTTTGTATAACTCCAGGCATCTGGCGCAGATGCAAGTGCCTACATTAGTCATGTGTAATATAATTGACGTCTTTATTGCAGTTCTGTAATGTTTTTTTGTATCTGCTTCTTGTTTAGCAGGGATATTTTGGTTACTTGTACAGATTAGAGTATCCCATTGTTTCCTCTCATAAACAAGAAGAAGGCAAAAACCCCACAGGTTATGTAAAATACTGTTATATAAAAGCTTTGCTTTCTCATCTTTGTTCTTTGTTTCTTTGTCTTTCATCTTTTGTGTTATGTGATATCATGTTGAATGTTTGTTTTTTTAACAGTCTTACACAATCACTAATGAAGGGTAAGCACTACGTAAATACTCAAGAGGGAGAAAATCAAATTGGGATTATATAAATATTCTGTTAAAAGAGTCCAGAGGCATAGTCCAGAGAAAAGCCTGGCTGTTTCTTCCTATGTTCAAATAATTCTATAAGGGAAAGACATGACTAAGACAGGTTATGTAACTTTGCAGTGCTCACATAACAGCAGGTCCGCTCATGGGCAGCCACTTCACAGATGCTTAATCTAAACTGTCTTTGTAGTTTTTATCCCACAAAATACTATTCTGAGAGAAAAAAAGTAAAATGTACATGTTTCCTCTAAAACTACCCAGTGCTTTTAATTTATAGCATATTCTGGCTCTTACTCTATATGGCCAAATGTATGTGGACACCCCTCCGAATTATCGCTACAATTAAATAAACATTTGCAGCACTGAAAGCTTTTAGAAAGAAAAATGGAACAGTATGTCTTAAGTTGTGTGGCAAAGCTTTGTCCAGTAAATGACCCGAAGACCAAATCTGTCCCAAATTCCAGCTGTACTAAGAGCAACACTGGCCTACACATTTGGAAAGCTGCACATCTGACCCCATACTGTCATTGCAGAGATAAATTTGTCTACACAGCCGTCCACCCTGCCAAACTGCAATTACCTAGTTTATCTTCATTAGCAAAAGCAGGTTAGATGCACAATGTGGGACAGAACCAGCCAGACCTAGGAAAAGTTCTTAAGGTGTTTTATACACCTCGAAATACTGTAGCCTGTAGATTTTACATGGTGCTAACAATCCAGTACCAAAGGTTCCAGATTCACTAGCACTATGTAGTACCCTACATGAACAGAAGTGAATAAACACTTTGTGTAAACAGGAGCATAATATCAAACAAGCATGAAATCTCCACAGAAGAATACTGACAAGAACACAGATTGTACTGAAGCGTTCAGTGACTCTAACATGTCATCATAACAGAATGAAATTTCCAGCAAATTAGCTTGTTAAGTGTTTATCCAGCTAAAGCTGCAAACCACTGCTGACAAACCACAGCTGACCAAAAAGAACATGAAGGCTCGTCTCACATTTGCCAAAAAGCTCTAGATAAACCCATTTGATGATAAAGACCTTTGGGATAATTTTTTGTGGAATAACCAGTCAAAAAACAGAACATTTGGAAAACATGGGTCCCATTGTATCTGGCATAAAGCTAACAACACATTCCACCATAAGAAAATCATACCAACAGCCAAACATGGTGGAGGTAGTGGGATGGTCTGGGGCTGCTTGCATGACTTGTCATAATTGATGACGCAATAAATTCTGCTTTCTGTCAGTAAATCCTAAAGGAGAATGTTCACACATCAGTTTGTGACCTAAAGCTCAAGTGCAGTTAGGTTATGTAACATGACAGTAATCCAAAGCACACAAGCAAGTCTATCACTGAATGGCTCAAAAGAAACCAAATGAAGGTTGTGGAGTGGCAGAGATAAAGTCCAGACTTGAATCCCATTGAGACGCTGTGGCAAGACATAAGAACGGGCAGTTCATGCATGAAAACCCTCCAGTGTAGCGGAATTAAAACAGATCTGCACAGAATGTAAAAGACTAGATGCAATTACTTCTTCACATGGGTGATATGGGTTTTGAATAAATCTTTATCTTCTATACATGGAATTGCATTTAATGTTTCCTTGTGTTTTTTATATTATATTAAAATTAGTTGGAAGATTTGAAATATTTCAGTGTAACAAAGTGAAGGGCAAACATCCAGCCTCAGTAATTGCTAGAACGTCCTTTTGCCTTGAAAACCTCTAAAAAACAATTTCGGTAAGTGCTAACTAGCTTCTCACGCCTCTTGTGGAATCTTCACACATTCTTCTCATGCAAAAGCTTCCAGCTCATTGAGGTTTGATGGCTTTTGTGCTGCAGATGCTTTCTTTAAATCACACCAAAGATTCTGGAAGTGTGCTTGAGATAATAGCCTTGCTGGAAATTTTAATTATCATCAAGATTTAATATCACAACAGTAAGCATGCCGCTCAGGTGGCGCAGCGGTAAAAACACACACTGGAACCAGAGCTGGGATCTCGAATACATGCCGGCTAAGGCTGAGCGGCCACATGAACAACGATTGGCATGTTGTTCAGATGGGCGGGACTAAGCTGGATGGGGTCTCTCTCTCATGACTGGTGCAATTACGACCTTTGCTGGCTGATTGATGGCGCAGGGCTCTAGACTAACTTTTTGCACTGGTTGCACTGGTGCGCCTAACTTTTTTTCTTAGGTGCACCAGCACAAAAGTTAGGTGCACCCTAATTTTCAACTGCATCGCATTTAACACCTTAGTTTTACAGGTTCACTTGTTTTTTCGCTGTCCATATAGGCAATATTGACTTGTAAATGATTAAATAACAGTCTGGTCAACATGGCCTCGTCTGTTGATGTTTGTTGCTGTCTGCCGCTGAAAGGCAGTGGGGAGAGGGGACCCATGGGCAGTGCATTTACTGCGGCATGTAATGTGTTTTATAGATGCATTGTGCTTTTCATCCTTTCAATTCAAAATGTATTAGAACCAGTCACAAATACAATTTTGACGGCCATGGTTTTCCCATGCTCTTTACAGTTAATTATAGTATTATAATCTCATTATAGTACACTATTATAAAAATTATAACAATAATAATAGAGTATATCTATTCATGTATGTATGTATGTATGTATGTATATATATATATATATATATTTGTGTGTGTGTGTGTGTGTGTGTGTGTGTGTGTGTGTGTGTGTGTGTATGGGGCTCTAGTGTTAGAGTGTAATCTTAAATAAAGTGCATTATATTATCGGCTTTACTGGATCTTTTACACAGATTCCCAAAATCGATTGCGGTGCACTCACTGTGTATTTTGATTACATGTATTCTAACACTTCACTGTCTTTTAGTTATTTTAATATTTTACTTAACGAAAATATTATTGTGTTTTTACTTTCGCTATCGTCGCACTTAACCGCTAGCATTAGCCTATTGCTACTAGAGGGTCGGCTCACCACTGTTACGGGTCTCTTGCTGTGTGGTGATGAATGTGTGGGAATAAAAGCACACGACAAGGTAGACTTCACTGTAACGGTTTAGTCAGGACTTCAGTAAGCGTTACAACACTTTAAACTGCCTAGCTCCAGAAACCGAACTTTTATACTTTGGCCGTCCGGCGAGTCTCATATACAAAACTAAACTAACTGAACGTCCGGTGCTGCATTCTGATTGGTTGAGCTGAATGTCGCTCACATATCACCGATACAATATTGTCCCGCTCTTCACTGTCTCTGATTGGTTTAGACCATGATATGGGCCTGATGTGTGTCTGTTGTTGAACCACGGGAAAACTTTCAGAGTAGCGGAGACTTTTTTCCCCTTGAACCTTGAGATTTTTTTTAGTCGCACCATTGAGAAATTAGGTCGCATGTGCGACCAAATTGGTCGCACTCTAGAGCCCTGTGGCGCCTGCACAGAGATGAGAAAAGAGTGCTCTCAGGGTGTGTCTCTCCGTACACAACGCTGAGCTGCACTGCAAAAGTGCAAAAACTCGTCAAAGTGTAGGTGATAAGATGCATACGGCACACTGCCCATGTGTCGGAGGGTTAGCTTCGTTCTCCTCAATCAGAGCAGGGATCGGCATTGGTGGAGAGGAAGCATGACGCAATTGGGCAATTGGACGTTGTAAAGACATGTAAAAGACACGTGCAGGGCATCACTACAAACAATCACACACACACGGCATATTTCTGAGGTAAAAGAAGTACACACACACACACACATGTAAGGGGCATGATGTATGTCGTCCCTAGACCCTAAACCCAAAAAACAATTTAAGTTAATTGATGTGGGTTTTGTAAAAATACAAAACCCACTAGTTTGAATCTCTTTGTTGTCATGCTTGAAAAAATAAAATGAAATAAACCTCTCAAACTGTTACATTATGCTAAAAGCAAATCTTTCCTGAATGGTAAAACATCATTCAAAAACTACCAATAAAAACAGGTCTGCCATGACTTTTTTTCTCGCATGGCAGCCTCTATGCCCACGGCAATGTACAGCTTGATTGTCTGTTGATGATAACATCTATGTTCCAGTAGCTTCTTACTAATGGCATATTGTTTTTCAAAATAAGGTAAAGGTTTGGGTTTTCCTCAATCTTGGTAAGGAGGAAAATGTTTTTGAATAGAATTCCACCAGGAGCACACCCACACAGAAAAAGGGCAAACATGTTGTGTTAAAATGTTGTGTTCTCCCCCCTGCATTTAAATCGATTGGTTCTAATATCATTTTTGCATTTTACTTTCCATTCCACATCCAACTGACAATTATTCAGAACTAAGCAATTCTGGAGCTAATTAGTTCCTGTGCCCTAGTTACTGCAGGTGAAATGCTTTTCAGTTGTTCTTGTTTTGTTAACGTGAATCAAGGTGCCAGGCTAATTACTCAGAGGAAAGCTCAGCATGATGTCACATGTCTAATAAAGGGCTATAGGAAGACTTTTCTCATCACAACACTTGCACACAAAGTATATTCAACATTATAAGCTGAGAGAGCTTAAGCTTGACTTAGAAGAATACTGTAAGAGAACAAATTTAACAAATAAACACATATACACTGATCAGCCATAACATTAAAACCACCTCCTTGTTTCTACACTCACTGTCCATTTTATCAGCTCCACTTACCATATAGAAGCACTTTGTAGTTCTACAACTACTGACTGTAGTCCATCTATTTCTCTGCATGCTTTGTTAGCCCCCTTTCATGCTGTTCTTCAATGGTCAGGACCCCCACAGAGTAGGTATTATTTAGGTGGTGGGTCATTCTCAGCACTGCAGTGACACTGACACGGTGGTGGTGTGTTAGTGTGTGTTGTGCTGGTATGAGTGGATCAGACACAGCAATGCTGATGAAGTTTTAAAACACTTCGCTGTCACTGCTGGACTGAGAATAGTCTACCAACCAAAAATATCCAGCCAACAGTGCCCCGTGGGCAGTGTCCTGTGACCACTGATGAAGATTTCAGAGATGACCAGCTCAAACAGTAGCAATAGATGAGCGATCATCTACAAGGTGGACCAACTAGGTAGGAGTGTCTAATAGAGTGGACAGTGAGTGGACACAGTATTTAAAAACTCCAGCAGCGCTGCTGTGTCTTGCACACAAAACCAGTTTAATAGAATCTACTTTCACCTGATTGATAAAATGATCAATTTGTTTTTCTTACTAAGGTTTAAAGGTAACTGCTAGCCCTTAAAACTCTTATAAATACATAAGAAACTGCCCGCTTTTGTCCACGCAGCAACCATAAGAAGCCAGGACGATGGAACATCGTAAATCTTGTGTTTAATGAGCACATTTAGGGTGCCCTATATAGAAAGGGTAGAAAAGGTATGTAGGACACCACCTCTTTCCTCTATTAATAAAGTGAGAACTTGCTGAGAGTCACTGAGGGAAGAACACATGGAGCCTGCAGATAGGAAAACCCTTGCTCCTTTTTCATCCTGTTCTGCCTCATTTTAACCTTATCACAGTGCTCAGGGACCATGACGCAGTGACTAAATTAAGACAGCACTTAATAGTTCTGTTCTCTAGTAAGGGACCATGAAAATAGATAGAAAAGTTTAATTACCAAGACCGTTTTCTAATATTGACATACTAACCAACTGAACCCTCATTAAATTTGATTAATGACTACGCAGAATGGTGCAGATAAATGTAATGCATAAGAACGGCTATATTATAAACAGTTATGAGCATTACTCTATGCACTGAGTGGCTATGACCATAGTGGGAACACCTACCTTGCATGTATATATTTACTGGCCATTTGATCAGATTTACTTGTTCTGTTGTCACCATTTGTCCATCTTTAGTGTTTTAATAAATTGTCAACACAAGACCATTACTGAGAAGTTATATTAGATCAGATATTTTTTTTATATATATATTTTCTTTATGCACTTTCTCCCCTTTTTCTTCCTTTTTAGCACGTCCTATTGCGTCATGCTTCCTCTCCACCAATGCCGATCCCTGCTCTGATTGAGGAGAACAAAGCTAACCCACGCCCCCTGGGACATGTGGGCAGCATGCCGTATGCATTTTATCACTTGCTCTTTGACGAATGCAGTGCAGCTCAGCGTTGTGTACGGAGAGACACACCCTGAGAGCACTCTTTTCTCATCTCTGTGCAGGCGCCATCAATCAGCCAGCAGAGGTCGTAACTGCACCAGTCATGGGAGAGAGACCCCATCCGGCTTAGTCCCGCCCATATCTGAACAACAGGCCAATCGTTGTTCATGTGGCCGCTCAGCCTTAGACAGTAGGCAGAGCTGAGATTCGATACGATGTATTCGAGATCCCAGCTCTGGTTCCAGCGTATGTTTTTACCGCTGCACCACCTGAGCGGCCGTATTAGATTAGATTTTACATTTCTCATTAATACACAGATAAACTTTATACTCCGAACACATCTGATATGAAGTTACGCAACAAAGATCATTCAAAAAAACAAAGGACACATACCTAAACTCTGTAACAACAGAGAGTGTCTAACTAGAGATAGGTGCATGCACATAAGCATGGCATTTGTACTAAAGGGAGCCCCAACCTTCAATAAATAAAAGCCAGACCTATTACTGTAATACACATATGCTTCCATATATGTAATAATTGTAATAAAATAATAAACAATAACCACAGTAACTATTAGGTAATCTAGCTAAAACCTAACTTAGTAAAAACTTGTTAAAAATGTCTTTATAAGAGCTACATGGTGCATTCTCAAAGTGTTAGTACCATTATACTGTACCCTGAACAGTGCCCATGTGTACAGAAAAGGACTTTGAGGGGTGCTACCATAGAAACAGTAGCAAAATTGAAAATGCATAGCAGACAAATTGGGAAAAAACTGAAATATTAATCATTTTAAAAAATCTGCAATAATTTTAAATTAGTTAAATGATTAAAAACATCTGCTTTGCCCAGTTTTAGCTTTGAACCTACATTTCCTTAGAACAAGGAACCTGGTACAGAATGGTTGGAAATAAATGTAGTTAAACTAGTGAAAGTGTATTAATAAAGTTAGCAACTGTTCTAGTCCCTTACTGACCCGTAGTTTATTAGACACAGAAAAATTTTCAGTACAGCCTGTGTCATTATTTTTTCATAAAAATGTGTCCCATTAAAATGTCTCTTTGGGTTGTACTTTTGTGCAAAAGTGGTTTTAAAAAGGAACTCCTTTTTTTTGTTTCTCAGGTGGAGATCAAGATGACCTGAAAAAGCCGTGGCTGATCTCCAAATCATTTTAATTTTAAAAACCACTAAATAAATGTCACTTCATAAAGAGATAGAGTGTTCTCTCTGCTGCCAAATGCTGAGTGGAGGGAGTCTTAGAGTGCTAACACATTGCATTGTGAGAGATCGCGTCTTTATATTTTTTCTATTCTACATATATACATACATATATATACTGTATATATATATATATATATATATATATATATATATATATATATATGCAATTTTCTCCCATTTTTCTCCCAATTTAGTGTAGTCAATTTGTCTTCCGCTGCTGGGGGATCCCTGATTGCAGTCGAGATGGTAAATTTCTGCTCACGCCTCCTCTGACCTGTGCACAGCCCTAAGTGGAACCGTTTTCCACCCATGCACTCTGCACAGGCGCCTCTATCCGCCAATCAGACCCTGCCATATTCCGGTGATTCCCTACCTGCAGGCACTGCCAATTATGCCCGCTAGATGGCACCCAGACGACCCGTGGCAATGCCGAGTTTCGAACCAAGGAGTTCAGAATCTCGGCGCTTGTGTGCTAGCAAAATATCCCGCTGCGCTACCTGGGTGCCAGTTTGAAAAAAGAAAAGAACATGGCTAAAATAAGACTGAAATCAGAAAAAGTTGGGACAGTATGGAAAATGCAAATACAATAAAAATGCAGTGTTCTTTACATTTACTTTGACTTTTATTTAATTGCAGACAGTTTGAACCCAAGATATTTCATGTTTTGTCTGCTCAACTTCATTTCATTCCTGCATTTCAGGCTTGCAACACATTCTAAAAAAAGTTGAGACAGGGGCTCGGAGGCATCTAGGATGGACCATCACAGTGTGGAAATGTGTATTGTGGTCAGATGAATCAGCATTCCAGGTCTTTTTTTAGAAAAAATTTAAGCCATGTGCTCCAGACCAAAGACGAAAAGGACCATCCAGACTGTTATCAGCAACACGTCCAAAAGCCACGGTCTGTCATGGTATGGGGCTGTGTCAGTGCCCTTGGCAAAGGTAATTTACACTTCTGTGATGGGAGCATTAATGCAGAAAAGTACATTGAGATCTTAGAGCAACACATGCTGCTTTCAAGATGTCATCTGATCCCAGAATGTCCATGCGTTTTTCAACAAGACAATGCAAAACCACATGCTGCACAAATTAAAAAGGCATGGCTGCATAAGAAGACGGTACGGGTACTGGACTGGCTTGCCTGCAGTCCTGACCTGTCACCAGTGGCGTAACTAGGAGCTCATGGGCCCCAGTGCAAAAAAAAAAGTTTGGGCCCCCTCAACAAATTTCATATAATTTTCATATATTCCCAAAATCCCTTGCTGTGCACTCACTGTATATTTTGATTACATGTATTCTTATATTTCATTGTTTAGTTATTAATTTCAATTATCGTTATTGCTACTGTAGAGGGTCGGCTCGCCTAGCCGCTCGTCTGGCGGGGATGCTTTTGATGCGTGCGGTGGTGAAGTTGTGGGAATAAAGGCGCACGACAAGGTAGAGCTCACTTTAACTGTTTGGTCAGGACTTCAATGAGCGATACAACACTTTAGACTGCCTAGTTTCAGCACCCATATGCCGAGTCTCATATACAAAACTAACTAACTGCAGAACTTCCGAACGCACATGTATAAACCGGGTGCTGCATTCTGATTGGCTGAGCTGAATGTCACTCACATATCGCTGCTACAATATTGTAATATAATAATAACGACCTGGCGAATGCAGCCAATGGGGGTGGGGGGGTTGAGTTCATGTCGTGGTGGGCCCCCCTCGCCATGGGCCCCAGTGCACCTAACCCCCCCCCCCCCCCCCCCCCCCGCCCCCTGGTAGTTACGCCCCAGCCTGTCACCAATTAAGAATGTGTGGAGAATTTTGTAACGAAAAATGCGACAATGACGACCCCGTACTGATGCACATCTTAATGACAAAATAAAACCTGAAACACTAAATCACTTGGTCTCCTCTGTGCCAAAACGTCTTTTAAGTATGGTGAAAAGGAATGGCAACATTGCAAAGTGGTAAATGCTTTACTGTCCCAACTTTTTTTGAAATGTGTTGCAGGCCTGAAATGCAGGAATGGATGTTTATTAACAAATGTAATGAGGTTGACCAGACAAATAAAGAAATATCTCAGGTTCATCCTGTCTGCAATGAAATAGAAGTCAAAGTAAATGTAAAGAACACTGTGTTTTTTATTATTTGCATTCCCCATGCTGTCCCAACTTTTTCTAATTCGGGTTGTAAATAAATAAATACATAATACTCTGCTCTTTAACGGTGGCTAAGTGGGTAGCACTGTCGCCTCACAGCAAGAAGGTCCTGGGTTCGATCCCCAGGTGGGGCGGACCGGGTCCTTTCTGTGTGGAGTTTGCATGTTCTCCCCGTGTCTGCGTGGGTTTACTCCGGGTGCTCCGGTTTCCTCCTACAGTCCAAAGACATGCAAGTGAGGAGAATTGGAGACACAAAATTGTCCATGACTGTGTTCAATATAACCTTGTGTAATGAGTAACTACCGTTCCTGTCATGAATGTAACCGAAGTGTAAAACATGACGTTAAAATCCTAATAAGCAAACAAACCCTGCTCTTTATTTATATAAAATTCCCTTAATAAATGTAAACTGTATGAAGCACTGGGACTGTAAGGAATGCGGTGACCCCGGAGGTTACAGCATTGTATTTTCCTCCGTGTTCTCTCATATGTGTATAAACATGGAAGGTGATACAAACCACCAAACTTTCCGAAACCCCGTGTAGGCTACGTGCTGAGACCAGCCACGCCGTTATAAAAGCCAGATGTGGAGCTGTTACCCTCTCCACCTCCTAAATGCGGATCATTGGTGTAACTAAAGGCTTGTTTTTAGCCTCTCACGATAAGAACTGCTGCAGAAACAAACACAGCTTTCTGGAGAAGTGGTTCCGGTACAGCCGCAGAGCAAATGCAGCACGGTTCCAGTCTGAAGAAACACACACCAGTCCACAACACAAACACGTCCACACTGTTTCCTAAACTCACCCGAATTACCGCTCCGGCTCGCCATTAGCACCAGTACAGCCAGCATCAGCCCCATCACACACTTCACCCAGAGCAGATGCGATCTCCTCCTCCGCCTCCACACCGAGAGCTTCCCACGCTGCAGCCGGGCACATCCAGCACCCATGAACCGGACACATACATCCCCATCCATCATCAGCCCGGTCCGGAGGAGACAGATCAACGCAAGCCGGTAAATAAGCGCCGCGTATCGGCGAAAGAAGCAAAGCAACAGCGGTGGAAAGTTGATGGATGTTCTGACCAGTCTGTTCTCAGCAATAACGCGCTCTACTATATAACGCTCAATACTAACTGAATATAACCACACAGATGCTGAGAGAGAGAGGAGAGAGCGCCATAGATGCCCCTGATGTGCGGCCACTTCTGATAGGACACCTACAACTGAGGATGGAGAGAGAATAGAGTGAGAGAGAGACAGAGTAAATGAAAAAGGAGGAGTGAGAAAACGAGGAGGTGGAGGACTAGGAGGAGAAGAGAGAGAGAGAGAGAGAGAGAGAGAGAGAGATGTGAGTCTAATAGCAGCTGTTTTAACAAGCAATAAAGTGTATTAAACAAGATAACTAACTACTTACACTAACATACATCACCTTCTCTGGCTTGTACAACTGCCTAATTAAGCTGCAACAAATAGTGGAAGTGAAGGCAGGCAGATGAGATGAGAAATGATATGGTATACACACCGATCAGCCATAACATTAAAACCACCTCCTTGTTTCTACACTCTCTGTCCATTTTATCAGCTCCTCTTATCATATAGGATCACTTTGTAGTTCTACAATTACTGACTGTAGTCCATCTATTTCTCTGCATGCATTGTTAGCCCCCTTTCATGCTGTTCTTCAATGGTCATGACCCCCACATGACCACCACAGAGCAGGTATTATTTGGTTGGTGGCTCATTCTCAGCACTGCAGTGACACTGACATGGTGGTGGTGTGTTAGTGTGTGTTGTGCTGGTATGAGTGGATCAGACACAGCACTGCTGCTGGAGTTTTTAAACACCTCACTGTCACTGCTGGACAGAATAGTCTACCAACCAAAAATATCCAGCCAACAGCGTCCCGTGGGCAGCGTCCTCTGACCACTGATGAAGGTCTAGAAGATGACCAACTCGAACAGCAGCAATCAATGAGCGATCGTCTCTGACTTTACATCTACAAGGTGGACCAACTAGGTATGAGTGTCTAATAGAGTGGACAGTGAGTGGACACGGTATTTCAAAACTCCAGCAGCACTGCTGTGTCTTATCCACTCATACCAGCACAACACACACTAACACACCACCACCATGTCAGTGTCACTGCAATGCTGAGAATGACCCACCAACCAAATAATAAATGGGAGAGTCCTGACCATTGAAGAACAGCATGAAAGGGGGCTAACACAGCATGCGGAGAAACAGATGGACAACAGTCAGTAATTGTAGAACTACAAAGTGTTTCTATATGGTAAGTGGAGCTGAAAAAATAGCTGTAAATGGCTATTCCTTTACAGGGGTGATCCCTGTCAGTAAGCTATAACTTACATAGCTGTTCCTCTTTGCTAATGCTGTTAAAAATTGTTTTAATTACTTCAAATCAAAGATTCTTTTTGTACAACTCTATATATTTTCTGGCTATGTACAACTTTAATGAGCCTTTGAAAAGGATGAATTATTCATTATTAAGGTATCCCATATCTTTATCTCACAAATTAAAACATGCCTTAAATAGATAGAGATGTAAATCTGGACATAAATAGAGGAATACAAGTTTCTTTATGTTAGTCCAGCTGGCTAGAGCTATTAAACTCCAAAAAATGGTTAGAGGTTACACTATTGCTAAGTTTAAATGACTTAAAAGCATGTGCTGCCTAAAGGTAAAATAACATCCCTTATTGTCTATCTGAAAATACTGAAGGCTAGGCGTACTGAGGTCTTTTTTCTTCATGACCTCACTCAGAAAAGGATGCATCAGTCCCATGCCCCGCTCACATTGTTCCGTTGGCTAAGGTGCTTAATGCTTGGGCTGTGTGGGGACAATAATGCACTTTGCAGTGGGGAATAAAGTGAAGTGAGTGAATGAGCTGATCAGATTAAACCATGCTACAGTGTGCAGGACAGATTGCATATAATCTCAGAGCTCCAGTCTACTGTGATAAAGTGAAATATAAAAACAGGAGAGATTTTAGTGCTTACGCTGAATATTCAAAGTGTGCAGTTTCTATCTATCTATCTATCTATCTATCTATCTATCTATCTATCTATCTATCTATCTATCTATCTATCTATCTATCTATCTATCTATCTATCTATCTATCTATCTATCTATCTATCTATCTATCTATGAACATATATACATATGTATTTTACATTTCAATCCAAATAAAATAACACTTTAATAAGTCGACAATCTGGCCACCCCATTCTTCCCATCTAGTTGTATCCAATTCCCCTAGTTACAACTTCCTTTGCTGCTGCAAACCCCCACCCTGACCAAGAAGAGCAGTATTGCACATAGAGAGTTATGCATTACTGTTTGTGAATTTTTAGCATATCTTGGACGGGCACCTTGACCAGCCAGCAGAGGCCACAATTGCAGCAAGATGCAGAAATGCAGCATCACATGGTTGATCAATAGTACAGCTAAGATTCAAACTCAGATCATGAGCATTGAGTGGCATAACCAAAAATGTAGGAAGAAAAGGTGGTACCGTATGCTGCATTTCTTTTGCTGCAATGAATTATTTGAGGTGTATGAGTGTGTGTGTGTGCATTGTTTTGTTATAGGCAGTCTATGTAAACACAAGGTGTAGGTAATGATAATGTATTGATGTCACCATAGGATTAGTGCTTTTAGAGTTATTACTCACCTGATGGACTAGTATTTCTGTTATGTAACACAGCATGTATTTGAATCTGCTCTCAGTATTTCAATGGAAAAAACACTTCATAGTTTTTAAGTCTTAGATGAAACCACAAAGATTGTGAGTTAAGTGTACAAGATAATCAAGGACAGCGCTGATTTGCCATTCTATGTTGAGTAACTGGCTTTATTGTTTTTTTAATGTATGTATTTTTAAATATTTTTGTTTTTCGCATTTTTCCCCTTTTTTCTCCTGACTTTTTAGCCAAGCCCCGCTCTGATTGAGGAGAACGAAGCTAACTCACACCCCCTCCGACACGTGGGCAGCAGCCAACTGCATTTTTTCACCTACACTAGGCGAGTGCTTATGCGGATCAGCTTTTGTGTACGGAGAGCCACACCCTGATCAACACACTTTTTCCCCGCCTCAGTGCCAGCACCATCAATCAGCCAGCAGAGGTCGTAGTTGCATCAGTTACGGAGAGTCCCTATCCGGCTTTATTCACCACCCTATATGAACAACAGGCCAATCGTTGTTCATGTGGCCGCCCAGCCCAGCTGGATGGCAGAGCTGAGATTCGATACGATGTATTCGAGATCCCAGCTCTGGTGTGCTAGTGTGTGTTTTACCTCTGTGCCACCTGAGCACCGCAACTGGCTTTATCTTAATAAGAACACTGATATGTGAAGAGTAAGCCACAGTTTGTTTTATGAACGTAGTAATTAAATATATGAAATTTTTAACTGAGCACTAAACACTTTTATTTCAACATTTTTATGGGAGATTTTTTACACTTTCTTAAGTCTCCTTTTTCGTTAGTTTTGTTCTTGTTGCTGTTTGTCTGATCAGAAAATGAAATGATGAAAATGTCACTGGTCAGCATGGATGCATAAATAAAAATGACTTACAAGTACAACTATTGCCATTTGAAATGTAATTTTAAAATTGCTGCGTTTAGAAGGTCTTCAGCAAGGTAACAAAAAGCCTCTTTATTTATATCATATGAAAAACAATTACTCCTAACCATGAACATGATTGCGACTGCCGATACATGAATGGCACACTGCAAGTTCGGAATGACTCATGGAACACATCTCGGTGCTGTTACAGATACATGTATTCATACAGGTATAATTATGAACAGTCAGAGAAATAGCCAGCTTCTTGCTATAAGGATGTAACCATGGTGACATGCGTCAGAAGGCCGGTAAGTGGCTAGCCTCTCATTGTACTTGATATGCAACTAGTGTGTTCTTGTAAAACTAGTAAGGTAGGCACTAGAGTGACAGTGCAATCACTGCACTGTCACATGTAGGCAAAGTCATAAGCATTAATGTGGAGTTGGTTCCTCTTTTGCTGATGTAACACCATCGAGTCTACTGGAGAGGTTGTTCACTAGATGTTAAAACATGCTTATGATGATTCACCTCAATTTAGACACAAAAGCATTAATGAGGTTGGGTACCAGTGTATGCTAATGAGACTTTACTAATAAGCCGTTCATCTTACATTCATTGGATGGGGTGAAGGTCAGGGATCTCCGCAGGTCAGTCAAGTTAGTTATTTTACACTAAAGTATTTTTAAATAACTTTTACATTGCATTATCAATGGTCAGGACTCACCCAGAACCACCACAGAGCAGATATTATTTAGGTGGTGGATCATTCTCAGCACTGCAGTGACACTGACATGGTGGTGGTGTGTTAGTGTGTGTTGTGCTGGTATGAGTGTATCAGACACAGCAGCACTGCTGGAGTTTTTACATACCGTGTCCACTCACTGTCCACTGCAGCTAACATACCACCACCATGACAGTGTCACTGCAGTGCTGAGAATGATCCACCACCTAAATAATACCTACTCTGTATTGGTCCTGTGGGGGTCCTGACCATTGAAGAACAACATGAAAGGGGGCTAACAAAGCATGCAGAGAAACAGATGGACTACAGTCAGTAATTGTAGAACTACAAAGTGCTTCTATATGGTAAGTGGAGCTGATAAAATGGACAGTGAGTGTAGAAACAAAGAGGTGGTTTAAATGTTATGGCTAATCAGTGTATACTATTGCATTATTTGTGGCAAAAAGTGTCAAAACTCTTACTGAAAAGAAGTACCTTGATTATGTAATATTTAAAGGTTTAAAAATGTTATTAAATTAGCAGTTTAAAAGTCTGTTCACATCTGTAGGAAGAAGCTTTTTATACTTGGTTTTCAAGCACCCCTGTGTTAATTGTTAAATTGTATTGTTTTAATTGTGAGTCTGTATCACCCACTTATAAAATGTCAACATTAAACTAAAAACTAAACACAGTAACACCATGTACAGTATCTTAGCTTGTTATGTGATATAACTTTCTTAGCTTTTGGCCCAAGCAGATTTCTGATAGAACCTCTGGTAGAAACCAACGCTGCCATCTAGTGTATGGAAATATATTTCATAATTAAATGTAATTAACACATGCACACATACATACAGTACATTCATATATTTCGTAGTCATGGTGATGGTGAACGCTGGCGCATTTGGCTGCCGCTACCGTTGCCGTATTTTGTTTTATTTTATTTTATTTTTATCGTAATTTTCTTTCATTTTCATCTTTTCGCACACTCCTGTGGTCACTAGCCATTTGTGCATTTTTGGGTCGTGAGAGATAATGCTGGTGCGTTTGAATGCCGCTTCTCCCCCGGTGAAACTGTTTGAACGGAAACATTGCACGAAACATTTGACTGGATTTTATGCATTGGATTTGGGATCTTTTTTACTGTGCTTGTGCTGCTGATGCTTCTATGATGTGGAGCGGTGTATCCGGAGCAGTGAGAGTTAGCGGATTAACTGTTTTCTGTGTCCGCTGCTCTGTGTAACATCTGCTGTTGTGTCTAACTGTCAGTGTGGATGGTTTTGAATTGCTCCTTTGGCTGCTGGGATTGGATGGCTGGAGTCTCTGCAACTTTTCTGGTCTAGACAACGTCTCATCATGACGATGGAGTGCTCTTACAGTGAACTCTATGCTCTGGGACATTCACGGTATAAACCTCCAACATCTTTACTGCTCCACCGCGACCCTGGTATTTTGCAAAGGCCTAAATATTCCCACCGAGCCTCAGGTCGGACTTCTGTTTACCAACAGCATGCTAACAGCAACATTCCCTCACTCTGGTCACTGCAACGCCGTGAGGTTGCCAAGGTGATGCTAGGCTCCTCCCACCAGAAGTACAGAAATCTCATCTGCAGCAGCGTTCAAAACCCTCAAAACATCTTTTCCAGCTGACTCAGAACTGTGCCACATGTTTGGTGTTTCCTATCTTTGTAAATGTGTATTTTATTTATTTCTTGCTTAGTAAATGTGTATTTTATTTATTTATTGCTAAATGTGTATTTTATTTATTTCTTGCTTAGTAAATGTGTATTTTATTTATTTCTTGCTTAGTAAATGTGTATTTTATTTATTTCTTGCTTAGTAAATGTGTATTTTATTTATTTCTTGCTTAGTAAATGTGTATTTTATTTATTTCTTGCCTAGTAAATGTGTATTTTATTTATTTCTTGCTTAGTACATGTGTATTTTATTTATTTATTGCTAAATGTGTATTTTATTTATTTCTTGCTTAGTAAATGTGTATTTTATTTATTTATTGCTTAGTAAATGTGTATTTTATTTATTTCTTGCTTAGTAAATGTGTATTTTATTTATTTCTTGCTTAGTAAATGTGTATTTTATTTATTTCTTGCCTAGTAAATGTGTATGTTATTTATTTCTTGCTTAGTAAATGTGTATTTTATTTATTTATTGCTAAATGTGTATTTTATTTATTTCTTGCTTAGTAAATGTGTATTTTATTTATTTCTTGCTTAGTAAATGTGTATTTTATTTATTTATTGCTTAGTAAATGTGTATTTTATTTATTTCTTGCTTAGTAAATGTGTATTTTATTTATTTCTTGCTTAGTAAATGTGTATTTTATTTATTTCTTGCTTAGTAAATGTGTATTTTATTTTTTTTATTGCTAAATGTGTATTTAATTTTTTTTGCTTAGTAAATGTGTATTTTATTTATTTTGCTTAGATTTTCTATATTCTTATTGTACAGTGTCCTTGGGTGTCATGAAAGGCGCTTTTCAAATAAAATAAATTATTTTTTATTATTATACATGCACACACTGTACATACACACATATATAAATACAGTACATACATACATACAGTATATACATACATAAATACACACAGACACTATGTACATATATACAGAGCTATTTAACTCAGTGTACATAAACATGTAAATAAACTCTTTAAGTCCTAAAAGATCTTTGTGTCCCATTCTTTGTGTTTTAGAGTTGTGAGGTGTGTAAATGGATTAGATTGTGGAGCTGCAGAGGAGGTAAAGTGCAGTCTCATCACATTCTGCTGCTCAGCTGCAGAGAAAAGGAGCAATGACTAATTAAGCTGACTGCAGATCAGTCACAGTAACACTTAGTCTCTGGTGGCCTGACCCGCTTTCTCTTTTAACAACATGTACACATATGGGCATGAGATAGACAGATAGATAGATTCAACTTTATTGTCATTGCTTAGTACAGGTACAAGGCATCTACCAGAAGTGCAAATAGTAGCATTGTGCAAAAAAACATAGAATATCAGTAAACATATATCTATGATTAACATGAATATAAAGTTATAACTATTTACATATATGGAATTATATCTATGTACATAGTACTATATACATAATAACAATAATAACAATAAGCATATGAATAAAAATGGGTATGTATTATAATAATAATAGTAATAATAATACACACACACACACACTTTTCACTGCATAATAAATTTATTATTTATTATATTTATTTATAATATTATTATTTAATACTTATTGCTCTAATAAATATAGTAACTGTTTCTAAATAGTAATATAGTGACAATTTCTTTTATGGCAATTTTATATACAGTATCTTTAGATTTAAATTAGCTTACTTTATTTAAAACACCTGTACATAACCACCTCTGGTATTTGGTCGAACAGGATATTTGCAGCATAATTGTGCAGCTGACCAGTCTGGCCATTATCTTTTAACCTCATTGAATAACAAGGCGTCACTGTTATCTGATTCTCTTCTCCATGATGCACCATTCATCTACAGGCAGATCAGTCAAGCACACACACACTGTCAATGAAGCCGTATTAGTGGCTTTAGTGGGCATATTCATGTTCATGACAAAACCAAGGTGCTTCCCAACACCATCCAAGTGGCACAGAAATCACAAACAGAAGGTAAAACAAAGAAGTACCATCTTGTACCACCTGTGTTGATGCTAAGTTACACTCGTAAACTGTTTTCACTGACCATTATAGAAGTTAACAGTTCTGGACACAGACAGTGTTATATGTAGTACTGCAAAAACAACTAAAAGCTCCATAATTCATGTGCATAATAAGCTCGATCTTGGAACAAGTGCAACAAGTCATAAATGAACAAAATAAAACAAACAAAAAATTGCAATAAACCAGCCAAAAAACTATTATAAAATTAGAAATGTTATTTTAGAAAGCTGCTATTTGTAAAAATAAACAAAAAGTGGTAGCCAAGTGGGTAGAGCTGTGGGTTACCAATTAGAAGGTTGTGGGTTTAACTCTGCCATGCAGCCACAGTTGGGCCCTTAGCAAGGCCCTTACCCTCCCGGGTCCTGGAATGCCGTACAATGGATACCTGATCCCAAGCTGGGATATGCACATAAAGAACTTCGGTGTACTGTACAGGCGTATATGTATATATGACAAATAAAGGCATTCCATCTGCCCTAGATGATGAGGTTGATTATTACTATCATTATTGGTAGTAGTAGTAACTAAACCCATGGATTTAAAAAGTATAGACATAAATATTTGCCATTTTTACCCATAGATCTTTTTTTAGAAGATCAACCAATAGCTGTAATCTCCAATTTACAACAGTATTTAGCAGTCTAGGGTTTGTCACTTCATTCTTTATGACAGATTTATTCAGTCTTAGTCAGACTTGATGGCAAGCATAAATGTGAACTGCCATCTGCAGGTAAACATGTCTGAGTTTACATGCACTCAAGTGGGTGTTTCTTTAAGATAAGATCAATATAAGTCAATAAGTCAATAATAAAAGTAAAAAACTCAATTACAAATAATTGCATATGAACTCTAAAAATTGCACCTGGAAAAAATGAAAAATGTCGCACATTGTTATGCGCCATTGAGAAAACTGTTACTTCCTGTGAGTGTGTATAGTATCAAGTGTGTGTGTACGTGATCTGCCGAGAGCGGTGCTGGTTGTAAAGTCTAACAGCAGCAGGGAGGAAGGACCTGCGATACCGTTCCTTCACACATTTGGGGTGAAGCAGCCTGTCACTGAAGGAGCTGCCCAGTGCTGCCAGAGTCTCATGTATGGGGTGGGAGTCATTCTCCAGCATGGATGCCACTTTGGCTAACATCCTCCTGTCTCCCACCACCTACACTGGGTCTAAGGGGCTTCCCAGGACAGAGCCGGCCCTCTTAATGAGTTTGTTCAGTCTCTTCCTGTCCGCTGTAGAGTTGCTGTTGCCCCAGCATACCACTCCATTTAAAAAGTACATTGCTGTATTTAATGGCATTCAGGTGTCCCTCAGTTCTTATTAGTTTCCCTTACAGTGTCACCAAGCATGAAGCTGCCACCCTTATGGTTCACCATGGGTTTGGTATTAGCCAGGTGGTGTTCCTGTTTTTCATCAGACGTAGTGCTTGTTGTTCTGCCCAAATAGTTAATGTTTTGCACCAGTGCGCAATACAGGCGCCAGGTGGAGCCCGATTACAAAAAGTGAAAATGGCTATTTCCACTATTTCAGTGGGTGTGTAAGCAGTATGTGTATCTACGTGTGTGTATCGAGTGAGAGAATAAGGAGGAGAGAGAGAGAGAGAGAGAGAGAGAGAGAGCGAGCTGTGTATTGTGCACCAGGTTGGCTGGGCTGCGCACCGGTGCTGAATGAGTGCGTGTGTATGTGTGTGTGAGTGAATGGATGAGTGTATGTGATGCTGTAGCGGGCAGTACAGGGTCGCTTCATGGCGGGTTCAGCAGTGGGCATTATACATCTCTGAGGTGGAGACATGGCCAAAGACAGGGGTAAAGTACCTCTATTCCTTCAATAGAGACGGCCCTTACTCTGCAGGAAGAAGACCAGAGGAAGGACGAGTCCATCCCGACACTGTCGGGTTGCAGCACTGCGGGTTTAAATTAAAAGGAGTATCACTATGACAGTTTACTGATTAGGATCGGAGGAGAAATTAGGGCAAAGTGTCGGCGCCGGGTGGAGTGCGTCTCCTATTCCAGCGGTTGCGGGGCGCCTACTGTGCGCCAATAAGTCAGCGAAGGTAATGGAGAAGCCGGGCCAAGCTCAGCTGCAGGCAAGTGCATCCAAAATCTCAGAGAGTGCATCTGAAGATTTATCCAAACTCACCGACCAAGAGCTGCAGAAGTGGAGTAAAGAGGAGCTGGTGCGCCGGTTGCGCAAAGCCGAGGCCGAGAAGATGAGCGCCATAGTGGAGCATGGTAACCTGATCCGAGAGGTAAACCGCAGGCTGCAGCAGCACCTTAACGAGATCCGAGGACTCAAGGTAAAACAGCACAGGGGTGTATACAGCTACAAGCTTCACAGCTTCAACACCAGTACTGATGGTGCATTGTCTAACTTCTGACCAACATTTTTTACTAAATACCACATGCTTATAAAACAATGCAGAATGTTCCTAAATGTATAAAACAATGTAATTAAAAAATTTCTACAGTAAAAACTGATTGTCTATCATACTAATGTGTTAACACACACAGCACAACACCTACAGTGTTTCACAAAATTAACACAATATATAATGCTAAATTGATCCATGCAATATGGAATTAAGAGAAAGCTGAATTAAAGTAGTGGTAAATTAACATCTTACTTGTTTTAATATCAGGATATAATATTAGTCAAAACACCACCCAAATAGATTAACAACTACAATGCAAAACTAATATCCTAGGTGCAAATGTTTTACTCACAGTGCTGTATTAACACCCACTGTAATTAATTTAGTGTTTAACTATTACAAAGCTGAAATATCATTAATGAATGCCTTTGTTTAAACAGTAGTGTTGAATTAAAACCTTCAGTGTTTAACACTTAATATTTAACTTTTACAGTGCAAAATAAACACTGTAACACCTACAGTGTTAAATTAATGAGTTAGATCGCTGTATTAAAATCCAGTTCTGATTTAGTGTCTAATTAACATTTACAGTGTTTTATTAACACTCACTAATGTATAATTTTTGCAATGCTAAGTCAGTCAACACTTTTAGTATTTAATAGCAGTTTTTTTAAATTATTCATTACAATGCTACAATATAAACTGTAATGTTAATGTTATGGTAAAGTTGGCATTACAGTTAAGCAATGAAACGTTGTTTTCAATGTGAGATAAGTTTGTACTGCAGGAAGACCAGTATAGCAGCTGCACTCTTTGATACAGTTATGCTGGTATAATATGCAGATTGTGGCTTAATGCTGTCATGTAAATAAGCATGGGAACTTCTACATAGACATTGTCTAAAAGGCAGCATGTGTTGCTCCAAAACATGTAAATATATTTAATGGTTAATGGTTAATGGCTCCCTTACAGATGTTACAGTTATCAATGATATGGACACTAATGCACCCCTATAGCATGATATATCCTTGATTTTAAACATTCTGGTAACATTCTGGAGAGTTTTTTTTTGGCTTGGACAACATGGTGTTCATTGTCCTTTTAAATAATCTGTAAGGTTGGCTAGTCAGACCACCACAAGCATCCAATGAGTCCAGAAGAGTCAGCCAGATGATCATCACTTTGTACATAGTACAGTCTTAACATATAATTGCAGATGCAGCAGCCAACCTTTTTAACAACCGTTTGGCCCACATAGTGATATTTATCACAAAAGCATTCTGGTTTTAAATGTAGTTCCCTTCAGGGAGATCAAAGGCCACTAGCATTCTGTAGTGGTGTTCTTAAATGCCCTACACAATAAAATATTCTTGAAAATCCTAAATATTTTGATAGTTTTATGCACTGTAGAGGGTGAAATACCTTGCAAGAACGTATTGAGGAACGTTGTTAAACTGTTGTATTGGCAGAGTGGAAGGTTTTCACCCATTCCTGATAAAATAGGACTAAACCTTCTGAAAGCTACTTTATAGCAAAGCATGTTTGCATTATCTGATGAATCTGTTTTTTTGTTCATTTCACAATGTTCCCAGTATTAAATGGCTCATGTTTAAACTTGTTTGGATAATATATTCATTGCACTGCTTTGTTTAAATACAGACCAATGTGATGTTACAAATCAATGGTTTTTGTTTTTATAATCATTTTACATACTGTCACAATTTTTTCTAGACTTGAGATTTGTACCCTACAGCAGTCCACAACCTTTTTTGCACCAAGGCCAGTTTTAATATACAACTTCATGGACCGGCGGGGCAGGGAGGATTTAATAATACTGCTCTCAAATGAAGTAAAATTAGCTTTTTTCGCTGCAATGTGACGCTGCTCCCACCTAAGGGTGACATGAGACAATAACACCCGAAATAGAAGCAGTAAAAACTGCTTTTCTAGCGATCTCTAATTATTTATTCTTTCTGTGCGGCCCGGTAATAAATAACCCACGGACCGGTTCTTGGGGACCTCTGCCCTACAGAAACAACATCTGAGGTGTTACGTTTACTTATAGAATTGTTAATTAAATACAGCAGAAATTAACATCTACAGAGTTTAACTACCAAAGGCAGTGCTAAGTTAATACCTGTAGGGTACAATTATTGTCTAATATCTACTGTGTTGAATTGACATGCAATGCTGAATTAGCTACTACAACATTAAATTAACACATGCAGTGTTGAATTTATATCATTAAACTCTTAACATTATAGAGTAACTTTGTAGGTGCTTAGATACTTATAAAATGTACTTGTCATTTGGTTTGGTGCAGTGTAGTCTGGGATTTATATAAATAGCTCTCAGGCTGTAAACAATTCAGTTTGCAGTTGCAGATTTATTTATTTATTACATTCTGATTTTAATAATGACTTTAACACTATTACCCAGTAGCACCTGTGGTTTCTCTACATGTATGATCAGTAAAGACTGAGATTAGACCAGTCAAAGCCTGAACATCATCTAATTTAGCAGCTTATTGTGCATGCAAATGGTAACACCTGGAACGTGCAGTTCCAGCTTCTGGATGTTGGCCTGGCCTGAAGGTCAACTGTAATTTCTCTGCCATTAGGCATTGAAAGTAATGACAGAAAAAGAACACTGCACTGCATCAATTTATTAATAATGATAGTAATGACAGAAAAAGAACACTGCACTGCATCAATTTATAAATATTAAATTAGCTCCTACAAGGATACTGTCTTACAGTATTAATTTGTGTTAAGTACATATTACTGTTGTGATTTATTGTTTATGGGTTCTATCTTTCACACGACGTTAGATATTATGTTTGTTTTTACAATATGTTACTTATGGTGTTAAAATGAAATGTGGAGGTTGTTTATGATGCCAATTTGAGCATAAATAAGTCTTAATTAACAGCATTTTAATTAAAACAGTCTGAAGAGATGGCATGGCAATTTGCTACTGGCAGAGAAATTGTAGATGCAGATGAACAATGCAGTGCTAGAGAAAAGCCTGGATCTAAGGTTATTCAGCATTCTAAAAGCTTTCACAAGTGTCTTACCCTCCTTCACTATGAGGAACACAGGGTTCTTGATGTTGGTCTGACCTGACCCTGTGTTATGCATTGGAGCAAGGCAGTTCTCTCCTGAGATGCTTTAGGAGTGGTGCAATATAGTACATCTAGGTCTCTTAACCCCACCACTGGACAGGGGGCAGGATAAGAGGAAGAAAGACTACTAAAGATGATTAAATATTGCACAGTATGTGTGCTAAATACTAAAATGCAGACTGGACAGTGTATGACTAGAATAATGATTAGGAAAAAAAACACTGAGAACTGACTAATAAGTCATTATTTATTTATCGCTGTCAGTTAAAAAAGTTAATTTAAATGTAGCTCACAAATAATTTGAGATGAGAAGGCAGATGCTGAGCTTACAGACACACTGTGCCTTAAAGGGAGACTGTTGTGCAGTATTCTGACTCAGCAGAAGTTTAACACCCTCACTGCAGGCGTGGCTTGACTAAGTAAAAAAATAACTATGCATTTAAATCATAAACAGGTTATGCATTTTGCATTGCTGTAGAGTTTCTGGTAAACATATAGCAATTAAAAATAAACTTGGCACGTGTGGATATGCATATAGCATTATTGATTAACAAAGGTCATTTTGCTATATGCTTCAATATAAATTTAGGAGTCTAATTCTACTGGCTGTGTTGTATTAATTATTGCACAGCTACTGATCATGTTTAAAGTACATTAGAAATGCTGAACTATTTCTGACCATGGAAATTATGTTCATGTTATTGTTCTACACTACTGTCATATTAAGCTGATTTTTGCATTTAATGAAGCTAAAATCTTGAAAGTGTTGTGGTCAATATAGTGATGGGTTAGTAGAAGCTTGTTGGTCATCATTTATAGATTATTGACAGATTTATCACGTTAGCCAATGTTTGATACATGCATGATACACCGATCAGCCATAACATTAAAACCACCTCCTTGTTTCTACACTCACTGTCCATTTTATTAGCTTCACTTACCATATTGAAACACTTTGTAGTTCTACAATTACTGACTGTAGTCCATCTGTTTCTCTGCATGCTTTGTTAGCCTGCTTTCATGCTGTTCTACAATGGTCAGGACCCCCACAGGAGCACTACAGAGCAAACTTGGCCTGCAGTGACACTGACATGGTGGTGGTGTGTTAGTGTGTGTTGTGCTGGTATGAGTGGATAAGACACAGCAGCGCTGCTGGAGATTTTAAACACCTCACTGTCACTGCTGGACTGAGACCAGTCCACCAATCAAAAACATCCAGCCAACAGTGCCCTGTGGGCAGCGTCCTGTGACCACTGATGAAGGTCTAGAACATTACCAACTCAAACAGCAGCAATAGATGAGCGATCGTCTCTGACTTTACATCTACAAGGTGGACCAACTAGGTAGGAGTGTCTAATAGAGTGGACAGTGAGTGGACACGGTATTTAAAAACTCCAGCAGCGCTGCTGTGTCTGATCCACTCATACCAGCACAACACACACTAACACACCACCACCATGTCAGTGTCACTGCAGTGCTGAGAATGATCCACCACCTAAATAATACCCTCTCTGTAGTGGTCCTGTGGGGGTCCTGACCATTGAAGAACAGGATGAAAGCAGGTTAAAAAGGTATGTAAAGAAACTGATGGACTACAGTCAGTAATTGTAGAACTACAAAGAACTACAAAGTGCTTCTATATGGTAAGTGAAGCTGATAAAATGGACAGTGAGTGTAGAAACAAGGAGGTGGTTTTAATGTTATGGCTGATCAGTGTATACTGTCTTATAGAACATATTACATGATAAAATTAATTGTTGTATTTATTTAGCAGGCACTTTTATCCAAAATAGAGCTTGGGAGTTAGGGAGTATAGACCGTATATTGTCCTTGCAAACAGGTTATTGACACAGAACCTTAGTTTATGAGCTATTAGTGGCACTGACAATGCCTCCTGCCCTTACAATCATAATTCTGACTCTTGTTTAAAGCTCTTTTTATATATCAGTGAAACTGCAAGACACTTTAGTAGGTTTTACAAAATGTAATGTTGGCATCCAACTTAGACATAGCCCTGGAGTGGCTGTTTATCTTTTGGCAAGAGTTTTACCTTGTTTTTTATGGATGTGAAAGGCGTGTCTAAAGGGCTTCAGAACAATGCATTTGTTCAGTATGTACTATATGGATCGGTCCTTGTGTTTATTGCAGAGGTGTTAAGAACTCCATAATGGCTTTGGTATTGAATTGTAATTATCCGTTATCTGTTGCTGCTACTGAGTCATTCCTCATTCTTATTGCAGGAGGTGAATCAGAAACTGCAGGAGGATAACCAGGAATTGCGAGACCTTTGCTGCTTCTTGGATGATGACCGACAGAAGGGCAAAAGGGTTTCAAGAGAGTGGCAACGCCTCGGCCGCTACAGTGCAGGCATTATGCGCAAGGAGGTAACACTGTACCTGCAGAAGCTAAAGGAACTGGAGCAGAGACAGGATGAGGTGCTGAAAGAAAACCTGGAGCTGAGGGAGCTGTGTCTTATGCTAGATGAAGACAAGGGCTCTGGTGGTTCAGGAGGCTCGAGAGGCCCTGTTGAATTTACTGTAGGCCCAGCAGGTTGCAGAAACTCTATCGACAGCCAAAGTAGCCTTTCTCATGCTAGTGTTCCTGGACCGGGACTATTAAGGGATGTAGGGGATGGGAGTAGTACCTCCAGTGCAGGCAGCACTGACAGCCCTGATCATGTGACACACAAGCAGCAGATGCTGGCTGGTCCATCCGGAGGCAGTCATGACCATCTTCACAAGTCCCGGGCAGCAGAGGATATGCCAATTCCAGGGCAACGCTGTCGCAGAAGGAGCACCAGTCCAGAGTATGCTGCCCACACCTTTCCTCAGGTGTGTAGACCTCGCTGCGGCTCCTTCTCCAGCCCCGACCATAAAGGCTTTCAAAGTCTTAATCCAGAAAAACATGGCAAAAGAGGCAGTCTGGAGCAGTTCTCGAAGCACTTGCCAGTTTCTTCTCAGCCTCCTGGTAGCCCTGACCTTTTCCAGAAGCACAGGGCAAGCATTGGGGGAGTATGTGGCATTCCAGATCCTAAACAGATACTTTCAGGGACTCCAGAGCACCTTCAGAAGGGTCGTGCGATTGCAGGAAGCCCTGAGATGTTGAGGCACCAGTACGGTCCAGATCACAGCAAGTTTGGCAGCCATGGCCGAGATGTAGCACAGAGGAGGTCGGGAGCAGAGGAGCTGTCACCGCATCACCGGAGCATCTACAGCGGTATGAATGGTGGGTCCGACTGGAGCCTGCTGTAGCACCCACACATGGAGAGGCCTTTCAGTGAAACACATGCAGAGGGATGGTCACCATGGAGGGAATCAGTTTCAAAATAAGATGCCCTTTAGCCAGGCGCTAAATCATCTCACTCATTAAGCCATGGTCTGCATTTAGTTCAGTTTTACTTTGCTCAGCTCACATGAGGCCTTGAGGAGGTAGAGCAGGGCTGGTAAAGGTCGGTGGTGTCCAGTCTTGGTTCTCGAGGGCCATGATCTCAACAGGCTTTAGCTGCTACCTTTCAATCAGCCTATGCTATTATGCCTTGGAAGCCTTTTTTTGCACTGGAGATTTGGAGGGAACTGTAAACAGTTACACACCATAAAGTTCAGAGGCCCAACAAAAGCCAGAGGACTATGCTACCCAGCAGGACCAGGAGTGGACACCACTGTTTTTGCCATATGTTTCCAGGTGAGTGGTGTGAAAAACTAAAGACTGTTGCAATAATAATGCTGCAGCAGTTGCAGTGATGAGAAACAAGGTAATCCCTCTGCTTTCTTCCTGTGCTTACTTCTTGCTAGGAAATAGCCATAAAAAAACATCTAATAAATAGCACGCCAGTTGTGAAGTGTGGGAAACAAAACACTGCATTAGAAATGTTACATAAATGAAACATGAAATACACTCAGGTATGTACATTCAGCCATACATGGCCCCAACCTAAACACTGCTATCTACAAAACGTTAAGTCCAGTAAGAGAGTGGACTTAAACATTGGTGACAGACTAATGAAACCCACATGACACAATAACATTTTAGTAGTAATAGTAGTAGCTTGGTCTTGAAATAAGACTAAAAATAACAGTAATGACATTTTTTAGTTAAATAGTGCTTTAAATATTAAATTCTAAAGAACAGTGCAATAAACAATATTAAATAAATGATTTATAGAATTATTACTATAAATTCTGTAGTTTTATTCTTTTTAAAAGATATGCAGTCCAATTCAGAATTCCAAAAATTATGTTTATGCCAGATTAAACTAGTAGATGTTGAATTAAGTTTTAATTATATACATATCTTCTTCTATATCTTCTTTTTTGTAATTTGGAACACTACAGTTAACATATAGTCAGTCTTATGGCTTTATTTTAAGGAAAAATGCACTCGGGTGGTGTAGCAATTCATTACTCTGGACTGCCATCGCTGAGATTTCGTTCCGGATCTATTCTGTTCTATCAGCACCAGCATGATTGGGCTACTGCCTTGTGCTGAGGTCTTCCCACTGAAACGGAACCTGCTACGACCCTGACCAGGAGAAAGCGGTTGATAAAAAAGTCAATGACATTAAGAAAAAGCAATACTGGCCCTAAAAAGAACCATGTGGGACCTAAGCTCCCACTTAAAATTGGTATTAGTTTGTCAAATAAGATGAATGAATGTTTTGTCTAAACTGACAGTGTTGTTAACTAGTCTGCTATTACTAAAGTAGCTATTACTAAACTATAAAACTTGTATAACCCAGACGGTGCGTCCACCTTGTGTCAAATGGGGCTAGAAAACTAAGGTCAATTAAAACTGTGTCCATCTTAGCTGCATTGCATATGCATTACTAGCAGTAAGCAACTAGGAATAAAAAAATCAATGTTAATACAGTGCTTATACAGATATAAAGGATTGTACTGTCTGACATTTTAAACACTTCACATAAAACATGACACTAAACAGTTTTAAAGTAAATAACAGACATATTTGTCCCGCTCAGGTGGCGCAGCAGTAAAATACGCTAGCACACCAGAGCTGGGATTTCGAATACATCGTATCGAATCTCAGCTCTGCCATCCGTCTGGGCTGGGTGGCTACACGAACAACAATTGGCAGTTGTTCACAGGGTGGGATGAGCCGGACCAGGGTTCCTCATAACTGGTGCAATTGCGACCTCTGCTGGCTGATCCACATATGAACTCGCCTCGTGCAGGTGAAAAGATGCAGTTGGAACTGCACACGTGTCAGAGGGGGCGTGTGTCAGAGGGGGCGTGTGTCAGAGGGGGCGTGTGTCAGTTGTGAAGCTCCTTAGTCAGCAGTGGAGGGTAGTATTGGTAGAGGTGAAGTGTTACGCAATCACGGTAATTGTATACGACTAGGTTAGGGGAGAAAACTGGAGGGAAAAGATTGGAGTCTTCATGTTGGTGTACAATGGTGATGATACCGTACAGTAAGATTATAATTACATCAGACAAAGTAAAGTTAAGAAAATAATGAGTTTAACATTGTTATTCATAAGCGTATGTTTAACAGGTTAGCTTGCGCTGTCCATAGCAGTTTGGTTTACTAAATTTGGCTACACAATCATTTCAATCTGAATGCGATTTTTGTATAATTTGATCATTAAAAAGCAATTACACTTCAATTACTCAATTACACAAGTAAAATAAGATAGAAATGATGCACAAAACAGCCAGTGTGGATTAAGAATTAAACACATAAATCATATGTGAGGTGTTTCACATGTCAAAAAATGTGCCTTCAGAAATGTATCCAGTGTTAATTGGCCTCTTGGGTTTAGCAAAATGTACAAAACAATGACAAAAAGTCATTAAATCATTTACAACAGTGCTGAGCAATTTCATTCTAGCCCTACATGACTTTATAGCTTATGAATGATAATGAAAATACACAATAATGGCAGAATCACATTAAGTAACAAGGCACCAGACTGATGGCATTGACTTATTTAGACTCTGTCTTAGTGTGCTTTTGTCCCTTAGTAAATGGAATAATAAGTGTGTGTAAAGAAAAATATCAGCTGCTGCTGTTGGTGTGTGTTAGACATTTTCTTCAGCAGGATGTTGCTAATGATTTCCTGAAAGGGTAAAGTGCTGACTTTTGTTGCTAGCCAGGCCATGGGACGCTTCCTGAAGCTGCATTTACCTTGTGTTGCATTTAAGATGAAGATAACAGCAGTTAAATAACACCTGGTTTTACTTACTATAGCTAAAGAGCATTTATAGATGGTCTGTAGTGACTGATTTGTCTGTGTAATGAAGAGTTTTCAGTCTAATGGAAGTTTTAAAGTTTTATACTGTCCAATGAGATCTGATCATGCATCGTACAATCTAACATGATGAAAAAAGCTGTTGGAGTAGCAGTAGTGCAAATATGGGTTGCTCATTGTGGTGTCTTGTTTTATAGGAGACTGAAAATTACATCCAGTGTTGAGAGATTTGAATCTTTAAAAAACCTTTATTGTCACTTGACCTTGTAAATTGACCTTGACCTAAAATAACATGCTCCAATCCAAGAGCTCCATAAAGTGGTTCTGGCTTCACCAGCAATTGCATAGAATCCATAAAAGCTACAGTGGAGACCTGGCTAGAGGTCTATTTGTGGGAATTTGTGCTCATTTGATTAAAAGAGAATTTTCAGCCCACACATGTTGAAATAGATAGACTGACATCTTATTTAATCCCCAAATTGTTCTATAGGGTTCAGTTTGGCTCTGTGGATACTGGAGTACCAAACCTGTCAGGCCATGTATGTAACACGCATGTATGTATGGATTCGGCAGTGAGTCATGCTAGGAGCTGTGTCAATCTGTGTTGCCATTTTGGCTGGCAAAGGGGGCACAGAGGCACCTCTTAAGCGTTAATTTGCTTCAGGTGATAGTTCTTCTATATATTACGGTTTCTGTCTTTCACATTTTTTTCCACAAAGTCATTTGTTGGCACACTTGCTTTGTTTTTGGGACGTTTGACCAGACCTGGTGTTTGGCTGGTTTGCGATGCCAGGATTCTTTCGTTTTCTGGGAACTGTCGAAGCGTGCTAAATTCAAAAATATTACTACCCTATAAACAACACATGGGAACACTGATGGGTCATGAAACATTACACAAATCTAGTGAGTGAAATATTTTAACATCATTATATTGGTGGAACATTTGGGGACCATGTCCCAATATATATTGTGATTAGCAGCCTTGATTTGCAGCTGTTAGCAATGGCTGTAGATGTAACACCTGAGCTCAGTAATGATGGTCCAAGTATTTTGTCATATAGTGTACACCGATCAGCCATAACATTAAAACCACCTCCTTGTTTCTACACACCATATAGAATACCATATAGAAGCACTTTGTAGTTCTACAATTGCTGACTGTAGTCCATCTGTTTCTCTGCATGCTTTGTTAGCCTGCTTTCAATGGTTCTTCAATGGTCAGGACCACTACAGAGCAGGTATTATTTGGGCGGTGGATTATTCTCAGTACTGCAGTGAAACTGACATGGTGGTGGTGTGATAGTGTGTGTTGTGCTGGTATGAGGATCAGACACACCAGCGCTGCTGGAGTTTTTAAACACCTCACTGTCACTGCTGGACTGAGAATAGTCCACTAACCAAAAATATATCCAGCAGACAGCGCCCTGTGGGCAGCATCCTGTGACCACTGATGAAGGTCTAGATGACCAACTCAAACAGCAGCAATAGATGAGCAATCGTCTCTGACTTTACATCTACAAGGTGGACCAACTAGGTAGGAGTGTCTAATAGAGTGGACAGTGAGTGGACACGGTATTTAAAAACTCCAGCAGCGCTGCTGTGTCTGATCCACTCATTTCAGCACAACACACACTAACACACCACCACCATGTCATTGTCACTGCAGTGCTGAGAATGATCCACCACCTAAATAATACCCTCTCTGTGGTGGTCCTGTGATCATCGAAGAACAGGATGAAAGCAGGTTAAAAAGATATGTAGAGAAACAGATGGACTACAGTCAGTAATTGTAGAACTACAAAGTGCTTCTATATGGTAAGTGGAGCTGATAAAATGGACAGTGAGTGTAGAAACAAGGAGGTGGTTTTAATGTTATGGCTGATCAGTGTATATTATAGTGACAAATAAATAATTTTACAGTCAAATTTGAATGTCATTTGACATTCGCTACAGATCTGTATTAGATTGGCTGCTCTTCATTCTTTAAACATGTCTGTGTTAAATCGAGAACCACTCTTATAGTGCCAGATCCACCTGATCATTTCATGACTTCGTCCACTTTACAGTGGTCTTCGAGCCCCGGGGAGAGCCAGAAGCTCAGTCGAGTCTTTTTCATTCACAGAGGACACTTCAGTGTCCTTGAACATTCTCATGCTAAATATAATCCCATGGCTGGCCTATGAGTGTGCTTCAGTGTCTGTGTGTAGCCTGGGGCATCTTTTGGCAAAGCTCGGACTGTCTATCAATCAGATGGGCTGATGATAATTTGTGTAAATAATAAATAATGCTGCAGATTGGCTACATTTGCCTTATGTGACACATAACAAGGCCTGCAGGCCGGTTGCTGATGTGACAGTACATTTTTTTGGTGATTTGCTATAATTCCATTTGGAGGCTGAGCCGAAGAGAAGTTAAAGTGAAGCCGGATTTGGGTTGTGCATTCACTGTAGGTTTAAACAGAATGTAATTCACTTTCTGCCTTTCACTTCTCATCAAATCACACTTAGCTTCCCCTAGCTTGGATGCTGAAATCCACTTCTGAGAAGAAGGCTTAGCTGGTTGTCCGGCTTGTGTAACGGTTATGGATCAACTCTCAGAAACACTGATGTGTTCAGGCACATCACACTAACAAATTTTGAATGCATTAGTGTCATTAATGGCTTTGCCAACATTCACATACAATTTAATGTGATTGTGTGTCTAGCTATGTTGCTTTTGAAATAGAACATTCGTCCTGAATGTAGTATGTATAAATGCTGCAGTGAGACGGATGAGTCTTATTTAAAAAGCCCTGTGGAAGGATGAATGATTGTACTGTCCCAAGGAAAATGCCTCAGTGCTCGTAAATCATGCATTAGATCAGGAGTACGCAGCTGATTCAGGGCCTTACTTGCTTTATTACAAGTGCTAGCTATCTTGACTATTGCACACCAACATACAATGTTTTCTACCAAAATAAAGCACATTAGTACCACATTAGACACATTAAGCACTGTGAAAAGGTAAATGCACCCTTTGTTTCTTTGTTGTTGTATAATTATCAAACTAAATTATTATAAAGTTCTTTGAAATATTATTGTAATTATAAACAAAAAAAATGCACACTAATATCACCCTAGTAAAAAAATATGATCTACTTTTTACTCGATTAAATGCTGTAAATAAGCAAACTGAAGTGGTAAGTCAATATAGCTTATTTACATTTACATTTTCAGCATTTAGCAGACGCTTTTATCCAAAGCGACTTACAGTACTGTGATTGTATATATTATCTAAGCAATTGAGAACCCTTGCTTAAGGGTTCAACAATGGCAACCTGGCAGTGGTGGGGCTTGAACCAGCAACCTTTTGAATACTAGTCTGGTACCTTTACCGCTAGGCTACAACGTCCCCTATTGTATGATACTGCATTGAAACTATAGCCCAGTTGGATAATTTTAATCATCTTGGCGGATTACAGTATCATGCCCACCTGCACTGGCATTAAAGGCAGTGATGTTGAGCTCATGCCAGACTGTTTTTTCTGTCGACACTCTTAGCCATCACAGTGAATCCCATTGATGGATCTAGACTGGACATGAGCTGCATCAGTTGGTGGAGCGGCTGCTCTGCTTTTACAGTTGCTCCTAGTTTTTACTGAGTTCCTTCCTCTTTATTCTATTTTTAGAACTCGATTGTCACATGACGGTGGACTGAGTAGCTGACCAATTTATGACTACCAGCTTTCTTTTTTTTCCCCTTTCCTTTCTGCTCTCTCTTCTTTGGGCTGTGGATGCTTAATTTTGGATTTTGTTTAATAGTTTTATAAAAATAATAATAATAATAATAATAAATACAGGCCCAATAATAAATATTAAAGGCACGAAAATTAATCAACCCTAAATAAAAATAACAGACAACAATCAATTTCAAATAAAGAGAAAATATATTGTAATAAAACAAAATGTAAGCAAATTAGAATTACCTAACAAGAAAAGCAGTAAGAAAAATGCGGGTCTTTAGCTGTTTTTTTTAAAAGTGGTGACTGTTGAGCAAGGTCGAAGGTGCAGTGGTGAGGGATTACAACAAGTATTAGTTTGTGTTATTTTGGCCACCTGTTCATTTTGCCATTTCTCTTTTTGGTTTGTGGCTTTTTACCACAGTATTGTTTTGCTTTGGTTAAGCATCCTGCATATTAAGTTAATCTTTTAAAGCCTCACAGGTGCCCGGCTCTCTGTGGCGCCTCTATAACGAGGCACAACCCACCCCATTAAAGACGTTTATTACCTCCAAATAAAGGAACATTGTAACAGTTGTGAATCTCCCCAGGAGAGGCTGGCCTGCTAAAATTTCTTCAAGGGCTGTTAATTTTTAGCGTGTGGAGTATTCAAAGATGGTATTTAAAAAGTAATATTTTTATGTGCCTGTTTATTTATTTCAATGAAGCAGGACAACCCAAAGCTTTATTATCACCAATCCTAAAATTTAAATCTAAATATTACTTAGGCCTGTTTTCGTCAATGTGAGGTAGGTTGTAGTAACAACTGGAATTGATTACACACTAGATTCTGAGGCTCTTGGAACCCTGGAACAAATCTCATATCTCAACCCCATAACCATTAAATCAACCTAATGCACATTTTAAAGCACTTGTTTGGTTTGATAAAAGATATTTATGCTGTTTCTTGTCTGATCCGCTTCACCTCTACCGACATCTTTTCACCTGCACGAGGCGAGTTCATATGCGGATCAGCCTTGTGCACAGAGCCACACCCTGATCAGCATTATTCCTCAACTCTGCGCAGGCGCCATCAATCAGCCAGCAGAGGTTGTAATTGCACCAGTTATGAGGAACCCTGGCCCGGCTTATCCCACCCTGAACAACAGCCAATCGTTGTTCATGTAGTTTCCCAGCCCAGCCAGATGGCAGAGCTGAGATTCGATATGATGCATTCGAAATCCCAGCTCTGGTGTGCTAGCTTATTTTACCACTGTGACAGCTGAGCGGCCGCACAACGACATTTTACACAAAAACATGTTTTACTAAGGTCCCACAGGTGTGGGTTAGCTTCATTCTCCTCAATTAGAACGGGGAACTGCATTGGTGGAGAGGAAGCATGCTGCAATCAGGCAATTGGACGCACTAAGAAAAAGCTTAAACAAAATCCAAAAAAAACCCAAAACATTGGAACTTAATTCTAACTAAACTTATATAATATGTAAAGAAAATTAGAATAACAAGCCTTCCTAATGATCTTGGAGGATTCAGGATTTGCCAGACCAATTAATCTTTTTCCATTGCTCCGCCATTGTAGGTCCTTTGGGCAGTGGACAGAAGTTAGCATGGACACTGTGACTGGCCTGCAACTATGCAGCCTCATACACAGAAGGGTTAAATGCACTGTGTTGTGACACACAATGAGCCCCAGTAGCCCTTCTGTTGTTCTGTACCAGATGGATTAGCCTTCATGTCCTCTGGCATCAATAATTCTTGGCTGGAAAAAGTACTCACCCTCTCCTGATTTCCTCTGTTTTATATATTTGTCACAGTAAATGGGTTTAAACTCTTATGCAAAATGTAATGTAGTTTTAAATGTATAATTTTGCACCACCTATCACCACCTACAGTATATCATTCTTAAAACCTAATTGACACCCTAAATTGCCGTTCTGTAGTGGACTGGCAGGGTGTATTCCCATTTGTTGCCCAGAGTTCCTGATCTACTTTGACAAATAAAAAAGGTTACTGAAGATAAGTTAATTAATTTTAGGACATGTATTATCAATAATTTATTTGAGGTTATTTGTCAGTCTCTGTATTTATTCTGTGTGAAGCATTTGATCTCATTATATCACTTCTATATATCAGTGCTAGTCGAACCCTGCTGACCTTCTCTATTGACAGCAAGTTTATGAGGTAGCTGATGTGACATTCTGTTGTGTAAGAGATCCTTTTGTGGCCATGTAGGAAAAGGCAGACTACTGCAGGGAAGTATTCACACCCACTTATCATCAACAGCACAACAGACACCCCAGCTTAAATACCAAGTCAAGAAATAGAGTCTTTACATTTTGAAACGTCTTGTCATTTTTACATATGTATAACATTTAAATTTTAATCTACCTTCATTTTAATTAGCTGTCAGTGTTCTAAAGAAAAAGTTAGGCTAAGGGACAGTGGTAGCCTAGTAGGTAGAACTGTGGTTTACCAACTGGAAGGGTTTGAATCCTGGCTGTGGGTTTGAATTTCAGCCCTGCCATGCAGCCACTGTTGGGCCCTTAAGCAAGCCCCTTAACCCTTTCATCCCCAGGGTAACCATATAATGTGTGCCCCTTTGCTCTAGCCCCAGCTTCCAAAGAAACAGGGATATTTGGAAAAAAATCACTTCAATGGCCGCTCAGGTGGCGCAGGGGTAAATACGCTAGCACACCAGGGCTGGGATTTTGAATACATCGTATCGAATCTCAGCTCTGCAGTCCAGCTGGACAGGGCGGCTATGTGGACAACGTCTGGCTGTTGTTCATCCAGGTAGGGAGCCGGATAGGGACCTCATAACTGATTACGACCTCTGATCAGGGTATGGCTCTCCATGCATAGGGACAGTGGTAGCCTAGTGCAGGGGTTTTCAACCAGGGGGTATCCGCGATTGAGCCGTGCTTCATCAAGGGGAGGGGGACATGGCGGAAGGAAGCTGAATGTGGTATACGCAATTGAGCACTGTCTCACCAAGGGGAGGGGGGCGTAAGCCGCGCTTGGCACACGAAGGGGGGCGCATGCCTAAAAAGATTGAAAACCCCTGGCCTAGTGGGTAGATCTTTGGGCTATCAACCCGGAAGATTGGTGAGATGAATGGCTTCAGTCTGTCATTGTGACATTTTTCATTACTCTTAGATTAAACTGGTGATTAAAAATCTCTAATTCGTGTTGTACTTATTGATAGCACATCTGTGTAAATAATATTAAATTTAGCCACTGGCTATTGTGTACAGTCTACTCTCATACAGGTATCTCATATATTGATTTCTTAATATTGATTTATTCCACACAGAGACATAGAATTTTGCTATGAATATACATTTTATTTACATTTTACTCCAGGGGCACTGTACATTGGCTGAGCCTTCCAAAAACTCCAGGGGCACTGTACATTGGCTGAGCCTTCCAAAAACTCCAGGGGCACTGTACATTGGCTGAGCCTTCCAAAAACTCCAGGGGCACTGTACATTGGCTGAGCCTTCCAAAAACTCCAGGGGCGCTGTACATTGGCTGAGCCTTCCAAAAACAAGCTGGGATATTTGAAGAAAGAATTTCATTGTACTGTACATCTGTATGTGTATATATGACAAATAAAGGATATCTTATCTGATCGGCATATGAACTCACCTCATGCAGGTGAAAAGATGCAGTCAGCTACTGCTCACGTGTCAGAGGGGACGTGGGTCAGTTCGCTCTCCTCTATCGGGGCAGGGGTCAGCACCAGTAAAGAGGAAGCATAACGCAACTGGATAAAAATTGGACGTGCTAAAAATCGGGAGAAAATGGGAGAAAATGCAAAAAATAAATAATTGCACTGTACATGTATATATGCACATATGACAAATAAGGGTCTTTATCTGCCCTCATTGCACATTTTTACATAGCAAACCTAAAAAACATTAATGCATTAAAAGCATAAAATTATTATTTTGTATTATGTTGCTTAAATGAACACACGCTTTGTTGCCATTTTCTTACTCTAAAATGAAACTGAAATCACGTAAAACTGCAATATTTAAATAGTGAAATCTATATAAAAAGTAGTGCACTTATTTTTATTATAGTGATTTTTTTTTTGCAAAGATGTTAAGAAATTTGAGCTATTCAATAACATATTTTGTATAAAATTAGAAATTAGATAGGCAGGTATTTGGGTGCACAGATAAATCATTTTTAGGAGAATCGTGTGAGACAGATCAGGCAGAGCTTTTAACATTGCTCAACCATTAAATGTGACGGGAACACTGGGGATCATTCGCTGCACATCAGAAACCTGAAGTATTCCAGTCACCATAGGAAATATCAACAGGGAAAGAGTCCTACCAAAATGTGTGCTCAACAATTGAAGCCAGCAGTGTATATAATATGACATATAACAAATATCACAATAATATCTAGTCACGGCTGCTGTATGTATTACTGTCTCTTATGTGTGTGCAGTTGTAGCTGTTTCCGATAATACAGCATTCAGCTCTGTGTTATAATGGGTCAGTGGTGGGATGAATGGCTTCAATCTGTCATTCTGACATTTTTCATTACTCTTAGATTAAACTGGTGATTAAAAAGCTCTAATTCTTGTTGCACTTATTGATGGCACATCTGTGTATATAATATCAAATTTAGCCACTGGCTATTGTGTACTGTCTAATGGTATATCATATATTGATTTCTCACTATTGATTTATTCCACATAAATCTCACTATCCACAGACGTTATTGTTTTTTTTTTTAGTAATAATTGATTGCTGGAAATAAGAATTATTACTTCAGATGTTTGTATTTTCCATGTACTTTCCATTGGATTTAGTCACTGTTGGGTAGCTTTGTAAGTGTTTTCCACAGCAGTCATGATTAGACAGGAAACACTAATGGATGACTGATGATTCATGAGCTATTTATTAAATGTATTGCCAGCTAGGCGCCCAGATGGGGCAGCGGGAAATTCCGCTAGCACACCAGCACCGAGATTCTGAACTCCTCGGTTCGAAACTCGCCGTTGCCACCGGTCGGCTGGGTGCCATCTAGCGGGCGTAATTGGCAGTGCCTGCAGCAGACACGGTTCTGCTAGGGCGGGATGACCGGACTCTGTGGGTGGGGTCTTCAAACGCTGTGTAAGGACCCTGATTGGCAGATAGAGAGGCACCTGTGCAGAGTGCATAGGTGAAAAAGGGTTCCACACGGGTCGGAGGAGGCGTGAGCAGCAATATACCCACCTCGACTGCAATCAGGGATCCCCCAGCAGCAGAAGACAAATTGACTACACTAAATTGGGAGAAAATGCATAAATAAAAATAGAAAAAAAATGTATTGCCAGCTTAAAATGTAGAGGACACACTTTTGTATAAATATTCTTCCTATTTCCTGTGTTGAATGGATTTCTCGAGGTTTCACCTGGTTTTAGATGTGCAGTAGAAGAAACCTAGTGTTCATGGTGTTCCTGTCGAACTTAATGATTAAATAATTTACAATTTGTCTCTCTCACACAATTCTACCAAACATTATCTGTTTGTTTTACAGTGTATCACAAAAGTGAGTACACCCCTCACATTTCTGCAAATATTTCATTATATCTTTTCATGGGACAACACTATAGAAATAAAACTTGGATATAACTTAGAGTAGTCAGTGTACAACTTGTATAGCAGTGTAGATTTACTGTCTTCTGAAAATAACTCAACACACAGCCATTAATGTCTAAATGGCTGGCAACATAAGTGAGTACACCCCACAGTGAACATGTCCAAATTGTGCCCAAAGTGTCAATATTTTGTGTGACCACCATTATTATCCAGCACTGCCTTAACCCTCCTGGGCATGGAATTCACCAGAGCTGCACAGGTTGCTACTGGAATCCTCTTCCACTCCTCCATGATGACATCACGGAGCTGGTGGATGTTAGACACCTTGAACTCCTCCACCGTCCACTTGAGGATGCGCCACAGGTGCTCAATTGGGTTTAGTCCATCACCTTTACCTTCAGCTTCCTCAGCAAGGCAGTTGTCATCTTGGAGGTTGTGTTTGGGGTCGTTATCCTGTTGGAAAACTGCCATGAGGCCCAGTTTTCGAAGGGAGGGGATCATGCTCTGTTTCAGAATGTCACAGTACATGTTGGAATTCATGTTTCCCTCAATGAACTGCAGCTCCCCAGTGCCAGCAACACTCATGCAGCCCAAGACCATGATGCTACCACCACCATGCTTGACTGTAGGCAAGATACAGTTGTCTTGGTACTTCTCACCAGGGCGCCGCCACACATGCTGGACACCATCTGAGCCAAACAAGTTTATCTTGGTCTCGTCAGACCACAGGGCATTCCAGTAATCCATGTTCTTGGACTGCTTGTCTTCAGCAAACTGTTTGCGGGCTTTCTTGTGCGTCAGCTTCCTTCTGGGATGACGACCATGCAGACTGAGTTGATGCAGTGTGCGGCGTATGGTCTGAGCACTGACAGGCTGACCTCTCACGTCTTCAACCTCTGCAGCAATGCTGGCAGCACTCATGTGTCTATTTTTTAAAGCCAACCTCTGGATATGACGCCGAACACGTGGACTCAACTTCTTTGGTCGACCCTGGCGAAGCCTGTTCCGAGTGGAACCTGTCCTGGAAAACCGCTGTATGACCTTGGCCACCATGCTGTAGCTCAGTTTCAGGGTGTTAGCAATCTTCTTATAGCCCAGGCCATCTTTGTGGAGAGCAACAATTCTATTTCTCACATCCTCAGAGAGTTCTTTGCCATGAGGTGCCATGTTGAATATCCAGTGGCCAGTATGAGAGAATTGTACCCAAAACACCAAATTTAACAGCCCTGCTCCCCATTTACACCTGGGACCTTGACACATGACACCAGGGAGGGACAATGACACATTTGGGCACAATTTGGACATGTTCACTGTGGGGTGTACTCACTTATGTTGCCAGCTATTTAGACATTAATGGCTGTGTGTTGAGTTATTTTCAGAAGACAGTAAATCTACACTGCTATACAAGCTGTACACTGACTACTCTAAGTTATATCCAAGTTTCATGTCTACAGTGTTGTCCCATGAAAAGATATAATGAAATATTTGCAGAAATGTGAGGGGTGTACTCACTTTTGTGATACACTGTAGTTCTGAATTTGCTATTCATACAAGATATTTGTTATTTCTTCAATTATGTATCAATATTATGATTATTTCATTTCATTTTTCTGTTTATTGTCATCAAGCTGTCCCTGTTGTGAATGTGCTATTTAATGCATTCATCATTTAGTCTAGTTGATTATTTAAATTATATTAATGTGTAAAACATGCGTTTCAGATCAGCGTTCTTAGGCTAGACTGTAGCTGTGCTCTCATTTGGGCTTAAGCACATCAGACACAATCAGAACACAATAAGTCTGCAAAAGCCAAAATAAAGAAAAGTGCTTTTGCTATTGTAAAATAGACTTTTTTTTTTACAATGCACAAAGCTCACATTACTAAGTACAGCCAAAAATGACTGAGCTTCTCATGTATCAGCTCAGTGTGCCGTGTTTTGCTTCAGTTTGTATGCTGTATGAAATGTGATCGAGCAGCTTCTAGAAATGGACTAAAGGCATGTAGGGCAGACACTTCGTAATATGCACTACATTATCACTAACTTGTAAGGGTACAGTTGCTAAAAAATATTAGAATGACTTGGATTACTACATTAATTACTTATTATTGTGGTATAATACTTATTCAAGTCAAATCTTAGACAAATCCTGCCTACACTAATAAAATACAATTAGTATTAGTCTTAAGTTCATCATCCTGGCTGGAAAATATTTGAAAGGCCTTTTATGTAATAACAAATAGAACCTCCTTCAGCTCAATAATGTTGATTATCACTTACCTTTATTTCAAATGAATTGTGTAGTTGGAAAAGCAGTCTTACCTGTTCTTTTATTATATAGGGTAAAACACCGAAGCAACTCACCAGTAAGACACCTCACCATGTCTTCTTAATAAACTAGAACAAGTGAACTTTAGAAACTTCTGTTAATTGAAATATTCATATAGTTTCCTGCCCAATCTTCCAATAAAAACATAGAAAGTTAATAAAATACAATTATTAATATTTATTGTTGGGAGAAACTATTATTATCTATTATTATGACTTGAATAAGGATCAGGGTTCACAAACTTATTAACATTTATTATTTTGATAAGTCTGCAATTTGCAGTCTTTTGGTGCATGAAGGTAAATTGCTGAAGTACATCTGCAGTAAAAGTGCAAGCTAAAGGTTTTCATTTTGCTTGGCTCAAGCTCACCCACACACAGTTATCTACAGTACAAGGCCGCAGTGTGAGACCCACAACTAGGTGTGTGAATGCAGTTCTTCCTAATATACATAGAGCCCTCTGTAAATTATTTTAGGTTAATAAAACATTTAATGTGAATGAATGTGATAACCTGGGCATATATGAGTACACAATAACCACAAATGCTGTCATTAAAGTGGCTTAGGACTTAAAAGCTTAATAATAAATATTAATAATAAATTATGAATTTTAATACATTTTAAATATATAGGGCAGTGATAGCTCAGTGGTTAAGGTACTGGACTAGTAAACAGAAGGTTGCCGGTTCAAGCCCCACCACCACCAAGTTGCCACTGTTGGGTCCCTGAGCAAGGCCCTTAACCCTCAATTGCTCATCGTGTTCAGTTTGGATGAAAGCGTCTGCTAAATGCTGAAAATGTAAATGTAAATGTAAATATATGTTTAAAATTGATTTTGTTTGTTTGGTCAAGTACATAATCACAGGTTACCAAGTACTAAGTAAAAAATATAAATAAAAAATGTGACATTCCATCATTAGGGTTTTACAATAAAAAAATTCAATCCAACATCAATTCAATTCAATTTAATCGAACATCTATGTAGAACAATAACAAGATTCCTAAACACTCTTGAGCTTTATACCTAAAGCAAAAGCGGTGTTATTAGCTGCCCTGTTAGCTGCTAATGCTAACATCACCTACATATTATTATAGGTATGGACTATTGGACATTTGGCTTTTACTTAATCTTGAATGTAATGACCTATATTAAGATACTAAGTTGGTACTTATTTGTACCTGTAACCAATGTGGTTAGCTTTCCAGATATCTCCAATTTTCCTACCCACTGGATTATTTACGTTTGGCTACTATTACAGTGCTACAGATTAAATGATGTTTATAAAGACTCTGTTATCATGATATATTTCCTCCATATTGATCTCTGTTAATAAATTATCTCTCTAATAATAATCTCTAATAAAGTAAAAAACTACAACATCTTTAAGCTGCTGTCACTGAGGCTAGCATGGCGGTCTATATAGGATAACTTGCACCTCATAGTCTAAATAAAACTATTGTAAGTACCAGAGTGTGACTTGAAATTACACCGATCAGGCATAACATTACATTACCACCCACTAACAGGTGCCGTGATGAAGAGATTATCAGTGTTATTCACTTCACCTGTCAGTGGTCATAATGTTATGTCTGGTCAGTGTAAGTAGTTACATGTGGTTTGAGACACAGCCAAATGCTAGATGTTGTGGTTTATTATTTAGGCATTTGGAAAAATTATTTTGTCAGAAATATTTTATATTGTATTCCCCATCCGGCTTAATCCCGCCCCTATCTGAACAACAGACCAATTGTTGTTTATGTGGCAGCTCAGCCTCAGCCGGCAGGCAGAGCCGAGATTCGATACAATGTATTCGAGATCTCAGCTCTGGTGAACAGCGTGTGTTTTTTTTTTACCGCTGTGCCACCTGAGCAGCTTATATTGTATTTTTTGTTAAGGTTAAAACCTGAAGTTTTCCTGAAGTTATAAACTATTTAATATTTTTATATTATTGGATGGCAGGAAAGTATAGGAATACTAATTGCAAAGTTATTAATATTTATATAGTATTTTTATGAACTAAGGGTTAAGAAGGACACGTTTTACTAGTTTTTTCAGGTATAAACAAACATTCTAAACTAGTTAATATACTAGATGATTTATTTAAAACATGCTGTAAGTCACCAGTTCAGAGGCAGTTCAATCTCAGGTGTTGTTCTAATGCTTCAGTGCAGTTGGCCCAGAGGCCCACAGCTCCTGAGGTACAGTGCACAGCTCAGCTGGATACAGGAGTCAGCACCACCTTCCCCCACATGCTCGGTTCAGGAGGAAAGTGGTTGGCTGAGGAAAATTGAGGAAGAGAGCCAGGTTTGCTAAGGCCATTAAAATAAATGAAATTTGTATGCTGATTCGAGCTGCGTTGAGGCTCAGGACTGATCAGTTCTGCGTCACTGTAGCAAGGGGGTATAGACAGGATTCAGTTATAAGTGCAAAAACACTTTAATTATTCCTTATTTTATTTAAGTAAATGACATGATAGTCATTTTCGTTTCCTCATATGCTGACTGAATTATAAATCCAGCAGTCTGCTGAATCATTTTTCATTTAAGTTCATAAATCTTATAAAGCATGGTGACCGTGCAGCAATTAGAGGGTCGATACAGAACTTGAATATTTCCCCAAGAAAACCAGAGATCTGTAGGTTATAAAAATCCATGTCATATCTTCCAGAGCACAGCAGTATTACAGGACCTTGGATTGCTCCTCTGTTCTGTGTGGCTGCATCTGCAATGCGTCTGTTGATTTTTATAGGCTTGTTAGAGCTGTATGTACATAATACAGATAAGATTTAATCATGCAGCTACACTTAGCGACATGTTTAGATCAGACAGTGTAAATGACCACCAGTGTGGAAAACATCTTAAGTGAAAGACCACCAACATGATATGATGATTGAGGAACTGATTGATGTATTTTATGCATTCCTTCCCCCACGTGCTACAAATATCAGAGGCATGTCGTAGCATTTCATATTGATGAACACATTTGTAACCAGGCTTTTTTAAGCAGGTCAGATCATCTGAGAGTCCTTCAGAGTCAATTTTCTTGGCAGAAAAGCCCTAATCCACTGTTGTTAAGTGGCATCCACTTCATTTAGAGTAGCTATGTCATCTGAGCAATAATAAAAAATGACTTTTATTCTAAATCCTGATGCTTGTAAGGTTTAGAGCTGCTTTATTGTTTTGTGTAGGAATGTGTGCCCTACCCTGATACTTTGTTTGTAAATTAGTGAGGCATGCCTTGACACTAAAGTAAAACTACAAGTAAAATCGTTCTGTACCTGCGAGACTGGGAGGGATGAGCCTAAAATGCAGGATGCTTAACCAAGGCAGAATCACTGCAGCTAAAGAGCCACAAAAAAAGAAACACCCTTAAGAAAACTGGGGAATCAATCCAAGGCACTTCTTGCTTTAACGCCTATGGTCACTGTTATGCTCATAAAGACATAAAGAAGTTAGTATGATACTCATTAATGTGTTTGTATATATAATATATTGTAGTCAATTAGTCTTCTGCTGCTGGGGATCCTGATTGCTTTCGAGGAGGGTATATTTGCCTGCTCCACACCACCTCTGATGCTATGCAGTCCCTCAATTCGCACATGAGGCTGATCCACTTCTGCACAGGCGCCTCGGTCTGCTAATCAGGGTCCTTTCACAGCATTTGAAGACCCCACCCACTTTGTGTGGTCTTTTCACACCCAGCAGACTTAAAATTGGCTAATTTTGTCCACTTCGGGCACTGCCAGTTGTGCCTGCTAGATGGCGCCCAGCCGACCGGTCGCAAAGCCGAGATTCGAACCGGGGTGTTCAGAATCTCAGTGCTGGTTTGTTAGCGGAATACCCTGTTGTGCCACCTGGGCAGGTGTTTTATATTTTTTTAATATTTGTTTATATAAATAACATTTTGATGGGTTTGCTGTAAGCTCGTCAGTTAATCGTCAACTAATGACACTCGGTTACAAAGATTTGAAAAAAACGGCATCCCTTGTCTAGATATAATAGTGACTTCACAGATGTTACCCATGACATTTGCACAAACCATGAAATACACTGGTTCTTAAACTTTGCGTGGTAACAGTTGGCATTGTCATTTTCCTCACTTGTCAGCTCAATGTTCATTTCTTTCAAAAGCGTTTTAAAGGTAGACTTGTTAGAGCAATATCTATCCCCAACCCATAGATATTTAGAAGAAAACATGTTAAACGAGGCACTATAAGATGAAGCGTTGAAGGACGGTGGAAGGAACAGATTAACAGTAGAACTACAGGCTGTTAGTTTTCTCTTAAGTGCAAGAACTCTGGCGAGAGCAATAAGACTGGCCTCTAAAGTAGGCCAACAGCTGCTTCTCCTCCCCATTAACATTTCACTTGGAAGTGAACCGCCCCCCTGATTATTTACAGTATGTTGAAGATGTTTGATAAATTCATGAATAATCTCGCATACATTGAACCTGTTGTTGCACTCTTGACCGTTTCTTTTACCACTGGCATAAAAATTCCATCTGTGCTAGTTAGAAAAACAATCACACTAGAAAACATTGTAAGATTATATATATACAGTATATATGTACACTATATTGCCAAAAGTATTCGCTCGTCTGCCTTCACATGCATATGAATTTGAGTGACATCCCATTCTTAATCCATAGGGTTTAATATGATGTCGGCCCACACTTTGCAGCTATAACAGCTTCAACTCTTCTGGGAAGGCTTTCCACAAGCTTTAGGAGTGTGTTCATGGGAATTTTTGACCATTCTTCCAGAAGCGCATTTGTGAGGTCAGACACTGATGTTGGACGAGAAGGCCTGGCTTACAGTCTTCGCTCTAATTCATCCCAAAGGTGTTCTATCGGGTTGAGGTGCAGGCCAGTCAAGTTCTTTCACACCAAATTCACTCATCCATGTCCTTATGGACCTTGCTTTGTGCACTGGTGCGCACTCATGTTGGAACAGGAAGGGGCCATCCCCAAACTGTTCCCACAAAGTTGGGTGCATGAAATTGTCCAAAATTGAAAACTTTACACTTGGCACAATGCAGTCAGACAAGTACCGTTTTCCTGGCAACCGCCAAACCCAGACTCGTCCATCGGATTGGCAGACGAAGAGTCCAGTGCTCTAGAGTCCAGTGGCAGCGTGCTTTACACCACTGCATCCAACTCTTTGCATTGCGCTTGGTGATGTAAGGCTTGGATGCAGCTGCTCGGCCCTGGAAACCCATTCCATGAAGCTCTCTACACATTGTTCTTGAGCTAATCTGAAGGCCACATGAAGTTTGGAGGTCTGTAGCGATTGACTCTGCAGAAAGTTGGCAACCTCTGTGCACTATGCACCTCAGCATCCGCTGGCCCCGCTCTGTCATTTTACGTGGCCTAACACTTCATGACTGAGTTGCTGTCGTTCTCAATCGCTTCCACTTTGTTATAATACCACTGACAGTCGACTGTGGAATATTTAGTAGCGAGGAAATTTCATGACTGGACTTGTTGCACAGGTGGCATCCTATCACGGTACCATGCTGGAATTCACTGAGCTCCTGAGAGCGACCCATTCTTTCACAAATGTTTGTAGAAGCAGTCTGCATGCCTAAGTGCTTGGTTTTATACACCTGTGGCCATGGAAGTGATTGAACACCTGAATTCAATGATTTGGATGGGTGAGTGAATACTTTTGGCAATATAGTGTATAATAAATTGGTCTTAATTGTGCTACACTCTGAAGTGATTTTTTAAAATTCTCCTAAAATGAAAAAGCCTTTAATGTAAATACATGTGTAATTTACTGTGTGCAAGGTAATAAAGATGTGACGATCTTCTCTTTGTTCTTCATTACAAACAGCTCTGTGATCTTAATGAGGTGGCCCTTCCATATTGTGTCTGCAAGTGTGTTTAATATTTCAAGTACTAGACATGTTATTTTGTCGTTGAAAGAGTACCTGCTGTGTACCTGCTGTTCCTCTTTTTGTTGCTCTTTGTTTTCATTAATCCATTTAAACAGCAATAACTAAGCCATTTGATCTAAGAATGCTTGTCCCTTTGTGCCAGTTAAGCAGATCAGTTTTTCCCCTCCTTTTGCTTTCCCTTCTAGATTTAGCTCACCAGAGGATATGAATCCGTCTGCTAAACCTTGCTGACATTTTCTTCCCTTAAGCCTGAAATGAAAGGCAAGTATTAGTGGATAGGGTGGCATGCTGGAAGGAAAGAACCTCTAACCCAAAGGAATGAGAAACATTCAAAAAACAAGGTTTGTTTATTGAGTATTCCTGTGGATACCCTTGTGAAGGTCAGCAGGGAAGCCCTCTAATGTCTCAGATGAGATCAGGAGCAGTGTGGAGGATCTGCAGAGAGCTGGCTGAGTGCAGTAGAACAGTAATGTGAGTCGTGTCTGAAGCCTCTTTCACACTTAAAATCTGGGACGTTATTAGGTTTACTGTACTGGTAAAGTCCATGTTTTGCAGCAGTCACACTTGTAGCCTTTACACTACTACATCTATCTATCTATCTATCTATCTATCTATCTATCTATCTATCTATCTATCTATCTATCTATCTATCTATCTATCTATCTATCTATCTATCTATCTATCTATCTATCTATCATCTATCTCTCTCTCTCTCTCTCTCTCTCTCTCTCTGTCTATCTATCTATCTATCTATCTATCTATCTATCTATCTATCTATCTATCTATCTAACTGTTTGTCTGTCTGTCTGTCTGTCTGTCTGTCTGTCTATCTATCTATCTATCTATCTATCTATCTATCTATCTATCTATCTATCTATCTGTCTTTCTACCTATCTAACTATCTGTCTGTCTGTCTGTCTATCTGTCTGTCTGTCTGTCTAACTATCTGTCTTATTCTTTATTTAAAAATGTATAAAATAGCTAAGAGGGGATCAGAGGGGATCAGACTTAAGTACTCTGAACTCTACATTCTATACAGATCATGTAAGTGAGAGTCCTGTAGCTTTGCTCTCAATTCTATTTAAATATCAGCTGTTGTTCATTAATTTAAAATACATGTCAAACTAGCAGTGTTAATTGAACAATGTCCTATTAGTCAAATACACAATATATGGCCATAAGTATTTGGACACCAGACCATGAGCTTGTTGCACACTCCATTTAAAAAACAAATGGTATTAACATTGCATGACCTCTGTGTGACTTCTTAGCTGAGATGTAGTTTGTAGTATTGTTTCACAATTGTCTTCTTGTGGTTGGTTATTTTATCATTAGGCACATATAAGGAAAAAAAAGTGATGAGATTAGCATGACCTTTTTCTCACCATAGTAATTACTCCAGTGAGGTCCTTGAAGTCAAAAAGCCATTATTTTGTTTTGCAGAAGCCATCACTCACTTAGATTAAATTAAACCTTGTAGACAAGGTATAACCATACAAATAAGGGTGCTAAAGTGCCCAGAAATACTCTATAAATGTTAAGGGGTGTTTGATTGCTAAAGTGAAATTCCAAAACAAAAACTCACCATAAATAAATGTCACGTTAAGATTGTTGAGGTGGTACTTTAATATTAGGTAAGCCCTGTAAGGAACTTTGGCATAAGTCCACTTAGAGGCACACTCAGTGTGAGATCTGGGGTGTTTCATTAGAGGGTTAGACACCCTAAATTACTCCTGCACACTTGGCTCGTCCTCTCACATGCTGCTATTGCTGAAGTATCTCTTTAAAATAATATTGTCTTAAGAAAGTAATACGTCTTATTAGCATTTATGTAAATTGGCAAGCATTACTGAGTCATTGTGGAAGAAAGTAGTATTCTTATTTGTGTCTTTAAATTTTTTGTCTTTTAAAGGATCTTAACATCTGTATTGTAGAGATTAATGATCAATCCACAGGCATAGTGAAGATAGCTTTACAATTATTAATGCAATTTATTACCTGCCAAGCTCTAGTTAACACATTTCACACATTTAAAAAATAAGTACACAAATAAATAAAATCATCGTCGATTATTATGCTTTTCTTGGAATTGTTATGCGATGTGTTCATAGTGGTTTGTCTCATTTGCAGAGAAAAAGATTTGCAGAGATTTAGATTAGTTTTATTTTATCATATTTTGCCATTACCACCACAACAGGTTATATATTTTGCATGCTTCTAACTTTTCTTCTAACTCCAAAGACACAAAAATGTTTAAAAGCATAAAAAAAGAAAACATTTATTTAATTTTTCTTATAAGAGAACGAAAGATGTAACTGTATGTGCAGTGCTTTAACGTTTTGCATTAGATTGTGTATACACTTCATAAACCTGCTTACAGATTTAAATATCCAATTATTGGATGATTGGCTTTACACAAAATAGTGCCAAAACAAATGATAAAAAACATCCAGTAAGTGGCAGTTCTATTGACGAAAAAGCCTCAATGATAGGGGAGGTTATAGAAAACTAGCTTGAACACAGAAATAAACTGGAAACTGAACCACTTTTTACACCTGTAGTGAGCTGAAAACCATCTCAGAATGCACAACACATTGAACACACAGGTGAAACATTCCTGTTTGACAAGAGCATGCTGTTTTTGTCAGATTCTGACTTTACTGTATCTCCATGTTGCATCAGAAATCTAGATTCAATATTTATTCCTGTTTTAGTTAGCATGTACTAATTGTAGCTTTAATAACTGCCTAATTCTGGTAGGAGTTAAAGCATGTCTAGTGCTACCCAGACCCAGAAACATCAGGGAGTGAAGTACATTCTGGACAAGGTGTCAATCAATGGCAGGGCAATACGTACATATTTACTTAGTCACACATAAGGGCAATTTAGAGCAGTTCATTGTTTGTTTGTTTTGCACTTTGATTACATGACAGGAACGGTAGTTACTCATTACACAAGATTCATCAGTTCACAAGGTTATATCAAACATAGTCTTGGACACAGTCTTTAGTGTCTCCAATTCACCTCACTTGCATGTCTTTGGACTGTGGGAGGAAACGGACACGGGGAGAACATGCAAACTCCACACAGAAAGGACCCGGACCGCCCCACCTGGGTATCGAACCTAAGACCTTCCTGCTGTGAGGGGACAGTGCTACGCACTTAGCCACCGTGCCGCCCAAGCAGTTAATGAACCCTCTGCATGTTCCTGGTAGGTGGGAGAAAGCCAGAATTTCTGAGAAAAGCAAAAGGAGAATAAGCAAAAGTCCTCACAGACAGTGATTGGATTTAAGGATGTTGCATTATTCAAGGCCATATCAGAGAATGTGAGGGTAAATCAGATTTGTTTTGTGTTTACAATCAATATCCTTGTAAGCAACTGCCTCGCACGTCCAAGCCTCCCAAAGCACCTGATCCAGCTCATAAAGGGCTTAATAATTATTTTGAGCAGGCATGTTGGGAGTACAAATAAAAAACAAAAGAAAAATGCTTGAAACCGTGTAGGGCAGTGGCTGTCAATGCTAGATATGAGAAACCCTGCTCTAGAGGTGTTAATAAAGACAGCCACTGCAAATATTCTCTCCCAGCTCAGCTTTATATCAGACAGCGACACAGCAAAAGGACCACTGGGAAAATAAGAACCCATTTCCACTATGACTCAGTGAATCCTGCAGTTTCTCTGCAATAATAAATTACACACTGAAGAAAAAATGTTTTGTGTAATGTCACACTAGATGAAAAGAAAATGTAGGCATTCTTTAATATCAGTTACTTTAGCTTTACTCACTGCAGGCAGGTGTATAAAATACAATTTCTACAAACAAACAATGGCAGTAATATCGACTGATCTAAATAGCTCACTTCAAGTGTGGCACAATCATACGATGCCTCCTTTTCAGGCAATTGTTTAAACTGTAATTGTGAAGGGGGAATGTCTAAAAGCTCAGCTTTACACAGACATAGTAGGCCACATAAGCTCAACAAAGAACCAACCAAAAAGCAGCCCAAATAGGGACTCAATATTAAAAAGGTCGATCAGAGATCAGGAACTGGACATTGTGACCCTGACCGCTCAAGAACTTTGGAGGGAAGGTAGGGTCACATTAGTAGCACCATTGTACTTCACACAATGTGATCACCAGGAAACTCTGGAAACAAAAAGTAAGACTTACGAAGAGACCAAAGAGCTATTGGGTGCAGCTCAATCTGCTACTTAGTCCACCTGTGAGTTACAACCCAAAATAAACCATTGCACCAGTAAGAAAACTCAAAATGCAATGATGCAGTGTCTTAAAAAAACCAACAATGTATTGCAACTTTAGTACACAGTATAGACAAAATGATAGGGACACCCATTCTAATTATTGAATTATTTTTTGAATATACAGGTCCTTCTCAAAAAATTAGCATATTGTGATAAAGTTCATTATTTTCCATAATGTAATGATAAAAATTAAACTTTCATATATTTTAGATTCATTGCACACCAACTGAAATATTTCAGGTCTTTTATTGTTTTAACACTGATGATTTTGGCATACAGCTCATGAAAATCTAAAAAAATTAGCATATTTCATCCGACCAATAAAAGAAAAGTGTTTTTAATACAAAAAAAGTCAACCTTCAAATAATTATGTTCAGTTATGCACTCAATACTTGGTCGGGAATCCTTTTGCAGAAATGACTGCTTCAATGCGGCGTGGCATGGAGGCAATCAGCCTGTGGCACTGCTGAGGTGTTATGGAGGCCCAGGATGCTTCGATAGCGGCCTTAAGCTCATCCAGAGTGTTGGGTCTTGTGTCTCTCAAATTTCTCTTCACAATATCCCACAGATTCTCTATGGGGTTCAGGTCAGGAGAGTTGGCAGGCCAATTGAGCACAGTAATACCATGGTCAGTAAACCATTCACCAGTGGTTTTGGCACTGTGAGCAGGTGCCAGGTCGTGCTGAAAAATGAAATCTTCATCTCCATAAAGCTTTTCAGCAGATGGAAGCATGAAGTGCTCCAAAATCTCCTGATAGCTAGCTGCATTGACCCTGCCCTTGATAAAACACAGTGGACCAACACCAGCAGCTGACATGGCACCCCAGACCATCACTGACTGTGGGTACTTGACACTGGACTTCAGGCATTTTGGCATTTCCTTCTCCCCAGTCTTCCTCCAGACTCTGGCACCTTGATTTCCGAAAACAGTACTTTGGACCACTGAGCAACAGTCCAGTGCTGCTTCTCTGTAGCCCAGGTCAGGCGCTTCTGCCGCTGTTTCTGGTTCAAAAGTGGCTTGACCTGGGGAATGCGGCACCTGTAGCCCATTTCCTGCACACGCCTGTGCACGGTGGCTCTGGATGTTTCTACTCCAGACTCAGTCCACTGCTTCCGCAGGTCCCCCAAGGTCTGGAATCGGCCCTTCTCCACAATCTTCCTCAGGGTCCGGTCACCTCTTCTCGTTGTGCAGCGTTTTCTGCCACACTTTTTCCTTCCCACAGACTTCCCACTGAGGTGCCTTGATACAGTACTCTGGGAACAGCCTATTCGTTCAGAAATTTCTTTGTGTGTCTTACCCTCTTGCTTGAGGGTGTCAATGATGGCCTTCTGGACAGCAGTCAGGTCGGCAGTCTTACCCATGATTGCAGTTTTGAGTAATGAACCAGGCTGGGAGTTTTTAAAAGCCTCAGGAATCTTTTGCAGGTGTTTAGAGTTAATTCGTTGATTCAGATGATTAGGTTAATAGCTCGTTTAGAGAACCTTTTCATGATATGCTAATTTTTTGAGATAGGAATTTTGGGTTTTCATGAGCTGTATGCCAAAATCATCAGTATTAAAACAATAAAAGACCTGAAATATTTCAGTTGGTGTGCAATGAATCTAAAATATATGAAAGTTTAATTTTTATCATTACATTATGGAAAATAATGAACTTTATCACAATATGCTAATTTTTTGAGAAGGACCTATAAAACAGTTTTAGATGTATATCCTGTTTTTATCATTCTTATGTAATTGACATATTTTCTCCTCCACAGCTTTGATATCTGCTGGCTGCTGTACCACCGGCTGTAGAAGTGTAAAGCTTTGGGACGGGTAAGTAATAAAAATCCTGACAACTCATTAAGAATGTGATATTCAGTAATTAACAAACCCTGTAGTCCTGGGTTTAACGTCAGAGCTATCATACATTCAACAGAAATGGATACAAATTCAGATCATAATTTGTGTGCATGAGTTTAATAAATAGTAAAATATATGCTTTTCTGGAATGCAGGGTCATTTCATGTCAACCCTTTATCTTCAAATGCATATTTAGTAAAAAACTAGTTAAGATGTTAATAGTTATTAATGAATCAGAAGTTGCTGACAGACTGTGCCATGAGAAAGCATTAAAGACGTACAAGATCAGCCATAACATTAAAACCACCTTCTTGTTTCTACACTCACTGTCCATTTTATCATCTCCACTTACCATATAGAAACACTCTGTAGTTCTACAATTACTGACTGTAGTCCATCTGTTTCTCTGCATGCTTTGTTAGCCCCCTTTCACCCTGTTCTTTAATGGTCAGGAACTCCACAGGACCACCACAGAGCAGGTATTATTTAGGTGGTGGATGATTCTCAGCACTGCAGTGACACTGACATGGTGGTGGTGTGTTAGTGTGTGTTGTGTTGGTATAAGTGGATCAGACACAGCAGTGCTGCTGGAGTTTTTAAATACTGTGTCCACTCACTGTCCACTCTATTAGACACTCCTACATGGTTGATCCACCTTGCAGATGTAAAGTCAGAGACGATCGCTCATCTATTGCTGCTGTTTGAGTTGGTCATCTTCTAGACCTTCATCAGTGGTCACAGGTGGCTGCCCACAGGGCGCTGTTGACTGGATATTTTTGGTTTGTGGACTATTCTCAGTCCAGCAATGACAGTGAGGTGTTTAAAAACTTCAGCAGCACTGCTGTGTCTGATCCACTCCTACCAGCACAACACACACTAACACACCACCACCATGTCAGTGTCACTGCAGTGCTGAGAATGATCCACCACCTAAATAATACCTGCCCTGTGGTGGTCCTGACCATTGAAGAACAGCATGAAAGGGGGCTAACAAAGCTTGCAGAGAAACAGATGGACTACAGTCAGTAATTGTAGGACTACAAAGTGCTTCTATTGTATATGGTAAGTGGAGCTGATACAATGGACAGTGAGTGTAGAAACAAGGAGGTGGTTTTAATGTTATGGCTGATCAGTGTCAAATTTTGCACACACACACACACACACTCACACGTTGCGACTTCATGGCTGAGGATTAGCACATGGGTTGCTAGTGAAATCATATATTTATACATAAAGTCGGATGCAGGCCTCATGTTTTAACTAATTTTCCAGTTGAAAATAACACAACCTATTAAGCTTGGAAACATAACTTCTAAATGTAACATTTCAAACAGTAAATGACACATCTGCAAGTGTTTTATTGTATGTTTAATTTTTACAATATTTTACTTAGCAAATAAATTAAAACTTTACATTAAAGTTTGAAGAAAACAGGATTTTTACCTGACTAAACTCTAAAATGATTTCATCCAGCAGCTTCGATGCCTCCTGACTGATGCCATTACTGGATCCAGTGGTGGGTTCCTGGTCCTGCAGGAGCTTTTTACCTGCTGTCTTTTGCACTGAGAGGAAGAACAAACAAGAAACAGAAAGTAAAGAAAAATGTGAAGAAAATTGTGCAGCAGTCAGGGTCTTGTGTTTTTTCCACCCCACACTGGTACAGGTTTCCTGTTTCCCTTGTTAAGAGCCCAGCACAACACATGACTGCAGAAGGTTTTCACTTCAGAGGAAGAATGGTAGAAAGCTCTAATTGGAATTATGAAACGTGAGATGAATGATGCTCTTGATTTTGCCAACAAAGTAGATCTACCTCTACTTAGATAAAATTAAAGGAATACATTAGTGTTTCTCTACCTGATTTCTGTCTATCGTGTGTGAGCGATTACCATAGACAATGATTCTGATACATTTCTCTGTACTGAGATTTCATTACATTTATTTATACAATTTTTATAATTTATACTTTAAATGACTATTCAGATGGAATAGGTTTAATGGACATCGATGTGTGTTAAGTAATGTTTTCATGGGAATATTTACACAAGATAATGAATCTGTATCAATGATGCATTTGTGTCTATACTGTAGGCGACATGGCCACAACATGTATGTAGGCTGTATGGACCTGTGCTAGTAACAATAGCTTACTTTAAGTATTCTTGAATGTTGTGCACACAATATTTTATTGTTTGGCTTTGCTAATACTTGATCTAGTCTGGTTTGGATTAGAAACAATTCACAAAGCATGTTCTGGAGTGTCTCTTTAAGGGAATTGCTTGTTTGGCAATTTTAACACAATAATCAATTTTAACAATAATCAAATTGATATTTTAGACACAGAAATGTGCAGTGTATACAAAATGCCTGGCATGGTTAATTGGAAAAGAATACAATAATAGAGACACTCTGGTTAAAACAGCAGAAGTCTTGGTTTAATACTAGGTGTTATGTCTGGACTGATACGTGCCTGCAATGATGGATTGCATTTTAAGACTTTGACATATTTGCTAGTCTGTTATGTGACTGATGTTAACACAGTTTATTCAAACCAACAATAATCTTAAACACTAATCCATAAAACTGTTGACATTTTGCATAACTCGCTCACAGGTAGTCGGCAGGTACTGAAGGAAATTACAATTGCTATTGCTATTGACCAACAGTCAAAATTCATTCATATATTCATTTTCTGTTTTTCCGGTCTCGGTGGGTCAGATTCATTAGGCGAAAGTCCATCACAGAGCACGCACACACACACACACACACACACACACACACACACACACACACACACACACACACACTTAGTAGCAATTTTAGTAGCTCCAATTGGCCTGACTGCATGTCTTTGTACTTGTGAGGGGGAAACCGGAGCACTCGGAGGAAACCCACACAGACCTAGGGAGAACATGCACACTATACACAGAATCAGACCCAGACCCTTCTTGCTGGGTGATGACTAATTTTTTATAGAATAATTAAACTGATGATAAAATCCATACTATTAACTGCATAACACATTTCAATTGAAAACAAAACCCATCCAAAACCACTGTTAAGCATATAGCTACATTTTATTGGTTATAACTTTTTAATTTTCATTTTATAGCTTTGATTATTAGAAGTAATTGTCTCTCCATTATTTTTCCAGTACAGTTAAATGGGTCAAAATTCATTTCCATGGTAATCTTCTATCTAGCACAGACACAAAGCGGTAAACAGAGATTAGGTTTACCTGAGTAATTCTTAATATAATGAAATGGGATTTAAAGCTAACCCCTACTGTTTACAGCCACCGTACACAACCACATATAAACAAACAAGCACTGACAAGAAAGTATTTTTAGTTGAACTACTTGAGTTGAATTGTATATTCTGTGCATCACAGGAAATTTGAAATTAATCATAGCATTCACTGCCTTGCTTCTGTTTAGAGCTTTGCAACGATCATGAGTTCTTTATTACCACAATGTTAGTGATGAATATTTATAACATTTATTCTAATATGTGCTCACCAGATACATTTAGGATAGGAGGCATACAAAACATTTCTCTGTAATCTGTAATCAGTCTGTAATAACCCATGTGGTAGATCAATTTCTGACTAATCTGATGCTTTAGAAGCACAAAGCCAGCCTTAAACTGCACAAGTCCTTGTATCTGAGTTAATGGATTGTTCTAATATTAAATACATTGCAAACATTCTGTACACAAACTCATATCCAACCTTCCCATACTACAAATACCATCATGCCTTGCTTCTACCCAGGTGTTCCTGTGAGCTTTTAACTCTACAGACAGTAGATTAAATACGCAAACACACACAAACAAAGATACTTATAAACACAACACACACACACACACACACACACACAGAAACACCCATGGACATTGCACACTATATTTCCATGGACATTATGCTTCATGATGAAAAGCTGCACAGCACACAGTTGTATTCCTGCGTAAGTGAATTTTGGTAGCCCTTTATTTATTAGGCCTAGATTACAAATCCTGTGTGCCAACCATTGATCCTCTGGTATAACATACAGTATTACATCCAGTAAAAACTACTTTGTAACCTCTTTAACTTGTGATCTTTTTTATTTTTGTTGACAGATTATATGAGACAGATCTGATATTAATATATTAATCTTTTATGTTTTTAAAAAAAGTAAATAGTAGTTTATCTGCTTAGTTTTCTAAATATGATATCTATGATTATTATTTTTGACGTACTGGTACTATATAAATATATATGGTTATTATACTGAGAGATCTGTATGTCTAATAAAAGTGGCTTCTTTAAGTAAATTACTTTGACTTGAGTGATTTATTATTTTTTTAAATTTATTTTTTTATGCATTTTCTCCCCATTTTCCTCCTATTTTAGCACAGTCAATTTGTCTTCCGCTGCTGAGGGATACCCGATTGCATCCGAAGAGCATGTCACTGCTTACGCCTTTTCCGACACGTGCGCAAGCCTTCTCTTCTCACCCCTGCATTCTGCACATCGGCATCTCTTCCACCAATCAGGGTCCTTACACAGAAGATCCCACCCACATGTAGTCTGATGGTCCTGCCCTAGCAAATGTGGTGGCCAATTAGTATCTGCTGCAGGCACTGCCAGTTATGCCCGCCAGATGGCACACAGCCGACCGGTGGCAATGTCGAGGTTCGAACCTATTAGTTCAGAATCTCGGCGCTAGTGTGCTAGTGGAATATCTGCCTCTCGGGTGACTTATTGTGCAATCACTGAGATTTACTTATTATTTAGACATCAGATTGGTAATCCGTGTAATGTTTATTAAACGGAAATCAAGCCAAAAGATACAATCTAAAGTACAAGGTTGAAGATACAGGAAGTAGTTTTAAACGCTGGAAAATCTAAAAAAATGTCAATGTAAAATTACCTGCTTGACAGGTAGAGCATTTCAGAACGTAGCACATTAAAACACACAAAACGTAAGTGACACTGTACACAGTGAAGTGAGCCTAACATTACTATGGACCTAGAAGCAGCCATGCAAGCTTATATAGCACAATTCATTAGATACACTGATGAGGCATAACATTATGACCACCTCCTTGTTTCTACACACACTGTCCATTTTATCAGCTCCACTTACCATATAGAATCACGTTGTAGTTCTACAATTACTGACTGTAGTCCATCTATTTCTCTACATACTTGTTTAGCCTGCTTTAACCCTGTTCTTTAATGGTCAGGACCCCCACAGAGTAGGTATTATTTAGGTGGTGGATGATTCTCAGCACTGCAGTAACAATGACATGGTGGTGGTGTGTGTTGTGCTGGTATGAGTGGATCAGACACAGCAGCACTGCTGGAGTTTTTAAACACCTCACTGTCACTGCTAGATTGAGAATAGTCCACCAACCAAAAGTATATCCAGCCAACAGCGCCCTGTGGGCAGCGTCCTGTGACCACTGGTGAAGGTCTAGAAGATGACCAACTCAAACAGCAGCAATAGATGAGCGATCGTCTCTGACTTTACATCTACAAGGTGGACCAACTAGGTAGGAGTGTCTAATAGAGTGGACAGTGAGTCGACACAGTATTTAAAAACTCCAGCAGCGCTGCTGTGTCTGATCCACTCATACCAACACAACACACACTAACACACCACCACCATGTCAGTGTCACTGCAGTGCTGAGAATTATCCACCCTCCAAATAATACCTGCTCTGTGGTGGTCCTGGGTGAGTCCTGACCATTAAAGAACAGGGTGAAAGCAGGTTAAAAAGGTATGTAGAGGCGGCTCACATGACACTAGCATACAGAAAGTGTCTGGTTAAGTGTACATAATGTATTAAACAGAAAGTATTCCAGTAATTCCACTAGGTATCAATTAATGTCCTTCATTTAGACACCCTGTAAGGTATGAAATTCTCCTATTCAGAGAGGAAACAAATACTTAATACACTGGCCAACTGCAGATGTATGATCCTGTATAATATTTAAACTGTAAGCTGTTGAAACAATAATACATCAGGACAACACTGAAGATTTATTTATTTATTTTACCAGCCACCCCCAAATGTGTGAATCTATTACAAAAATAATTCAAGGAACGACATGTTTGTAGGCCATGAATCAGGTGTTTGTTTAGAGGGGATAGAGACTGTCAGTGTGAGTGTGTGTGTATGTGTGTGTAAGAGAGAAAGAGAGAGAGAGAGAGAGAGAGAGAGAGAGAGAGAGAGAGAGAGAGAGAGAGAGAGAGAGAGAGATTTGATTTTTTTTATTTTTTTTTATTTTTAAAATTACATTTTATTACAAATTGCAATTTTTATAAATTACTTTTTAAAAACAATCTTCACACAGGATACCAATGCAATACCTACATTATAAAGTAAAGTGCAATTCATTCTCACTCAAAATACACAATGCATCCCCACAACACCATATGTCTTCAAATTTTTCAAAGTCATGCATCAGTTTATAAAAACGATATTCTATTAGAATCCTTGATTTGACCAATACATAGAATACACCCACTACTTCATGTCCATTTTGTTCGTCAATCTTGTTTTTTCTACTACTATAAATACTCATTTTCGCTATACCTAAAATGAAGTTCAGTAGTTTACAAACATTTTGTCTACGCTGAAGATATTTAAAACCAATAATAAAAATCTCCAGTGTAAAATCTTCATTAAAACACTTGAACAGGCGTTGTAAAATCAGAAACAGTGGTTTCAGTCTTTCGCAGTATGCAAAAGCGTGAAAGATTGTTTCCCTTTGGCCACAGAAAGGACAATCTTGACTAACTTCTGGATTTAACACTGAGACAAAGGCGTTCACGGCTACAGCTCCATGCAGAATTCTCCATTGCAAATCCCCTGTTTTTTTAGCCACAGGTGGTTTGTAGAGTGATCTCCATTCTGGTCTTTTGTCTTCTGTGAGTTTTAGGACAGTTCTCCACGGTGTGTCCACCTTGTTGTTTAGAGTTCTTTTATTTAAGATTTTTACACACACTCGATATAATTGTTTCCCACCAACACAATCTAAGTGCATGGGTGTTATGTCCTTGGAATTTAGAAAACAGCCTGTAGCTTCTCCAAATTCCGGAGATAGTACGATTTTAGGAAACTCATCTTTTTCATTAGGATTGAGTTCACCTATATAATGTTGTTTAATCATCTTTGTTTCTTCTTCTGTGAGAACAGCTCGCCATTTCTGTAGAATTTTTCCAGTCATTCGGTTAGATTTTATTCCTAGTGCCTTTGCTGTTTTATCCACATTGTTGAAATCTGGTCCAGCCAAGTCACAGATGTTTTTCAATGTCACAGTCTTTGAGTTAATAAGGATTTTCTTGAGCGCAGGAAAACCGCAAGCTGTAATGTCCAAGTGTGCCCCGCAGACTAACGGCTCCTGCAAAAGCCAGTATAGAGAACTTGTTAGTCTTTCTCTTTGTGTGTTAAAAAATCCCCAGATTTTAAAAAGACTTTGATAAAAGGTTGGTAGCTTAGAGAAGTCCACTTCACGTGGTGCCATTAGGAAGAGGCCTTTATCTAGTCCAACTCCTCCTAAGCTTTTCAGAATTTTGCAGCTTATGGTTCTCCATGCAACGTCTCTGGGCCCATTTAAAAGTCTCTGTACAAATTGTACTCTGAAGGTGGCAACCCTGCTCTGCAAGTGTATCAGGCCTTGTCCACCTTCTTCTTTGTGTAGGAAAAGGATTGACTGTGTAGTCCAATGTAAATTGTCCCAGAAAAAGTTGACCAACATAGCTTGTATCTTACTTAGAAGATCTGGGGGTGGGTTTACACAGGCTAGTCGGTGCCAGAGGGACGATGCCACCAGATTGTTAATGATGAGTGTTCGTCCTCTGTATGACATTTTAGGTAGCAGCCATTTCCATTGTTCAAGTCGGTTTTTTACTCCTTGAAGTGTTCCTTCCCAGTTTTTTCGGGTGTTTGTTTCATTTCCAAGATAAACTCCAAGGTATTTAAGTCCATCTCTCTTCCATTTTAGTCCATCTGGGAGCTTTGGCTCTCCCTCTGGCCACTGACCAAACAGGAAGGCATCGCTTTTGGACCAGTTTACTCTTGCTGATGAAATGGTTTCAAAATTTCTTAGTAATTCTACTGTTTCTTGTATATCTCTCTCATCATTAACAAAAATGACTACATCATCAGCATATGCTGATAATCTGGGATTAGTAGCACAATCAGATATTATCAATCCTTTTAGCGTAGATCTCAACTTTTGTAGGAGAGGTTCTATGGCAATTGAATACAACATTCCAGAGAGAGAGCATCCTTGTCTTACTCCTCTTTGTATTTTAAAAGGAGCACTTAAGTCCCCATTAATCTTTAAAGTACTCTCTATGTTGTTATATAAGGTCCTGATTTTATGAATAAACCCCTCGGTAAAACCAAAAGCTGTTAGTACATCCCATAGATATTTGTGTTCTACCCTGTCAAAAGCCTTCTCTTGATCAAGTGAGATCATACCCACCTTTAACCCTAGGCGTTCTGACATTTCTGCAATATCCCTGACTAGAGAAATATTGTCAAATATGGATCTTCTAGGAACACAATAAGTCTGGTCTGGGTGAATAATTTCATTTATTATTTGGCGCAGTCTATTAGCTAGTACTTTAGACAATAATTTGTAGTCACTACACAGGAGTGATACGGGTCTCCAGTTTTTAATGTCGGTTAAATCTCCTTTTTTGGGGAGTAGAGTCAGTACTGCTCTACGACAACTCACCGGTAGACTTCCTGTTTTTAAACTATCATTAAGTACTGTTAAAAGATCATCTCCTACCTCTGACCAAAAAGTCTTGTAAAATTCTACTGGAATTCCGTCTAGCCCTGGTGCTTTTCCACTTTCCGTGTTTTTAAGGGCTCTTTCCAACTCTTCCATTGTTAAATCAGCATCCAGTTCTGCCAAGGATTCTCTTGATACCTGAGGTAGGTTATTTAAAAAGACATTGTGAATAAATCGTTCATCGTTAATATCACTCCTGTATAGATCCTTATAAAAACGTACTGCTCTACTTCGAATTTCAGTGGGGTCTGATAACATATTTCCAGATTCTGCTCGCAACGAATGAATAAATCTTTTTTGTCCATTCTTTTTTTCTAAACTGAAAAATTTTTTTGATGGTGCGTCCATTTGATTTATATGTTGGAAACGAGACCGGACTAGTGCGCCTTGCACTTTGGTTCCCAGAAGTTCTGCTAAAACTCCTTTTTTTAATATTAGTTTTTCTGTGTGTTCATTATTCTTAGTGTTATAAGCTAGATTTTCCATGTTTACTATTTCTTTTTCCAGGGTTTCTATTACTCCAATTCTTTCTCTTGTTGTGTTTTGTGTGTACTGCTTGCATAATTGTTGTATTTGAACTTTTCCTATTTCCCACCACTGTTGTATTGAATTGAAAGATGTTTTTAAAGTTCTGAAATTATTCCAGAAAAAAGTAAAAAAGATTTTAAATTGTTTATCCTGTGTTAAATTTGTATTGAAGTGCCAATATGCACTTTTTGGTTTTACAGAATTCAAATAAATTACACACTGTACTAAACTATGATCTGAAAAACACACAGGAGTAATGGAACATTTTAGAAAGATGTTAAGTTGATGTTTGAAACTATAGAATCTATCAAGTCTTGCTAAAGAGAATAATTTTTCATGAGCATGAGCCCAAGTGTATTGTCTTTGTTCGCCATTTAAGTTTCTCCAAACATCACTTAGATTGTGAGTTTTGATACACTGAATGAGTCTTTTTCGAGATAACATATGGGGTTCAATGTGATTTCTGTCTATGTTGTGTTCTGTGCAGTTAAAATCTCCTCCCAATAGTAATATTTCTTCACTATTACAATGTAAATTTTTAGACAGTGTGTCTAGAAACCTTAATCTTTCTAACGCGTTTGTTGGTGAATATACACAGATTAAAATGAACACGTAATTTTCAAAAAGGGCTTTGACTTTAAGTATTCGCCCTTTTAGAACTTCCTCAACTTCATAGGACACTGGAATGAAATGTTTGGCAAATAATATTGCAACACCTCCACTAACTGAGGTGTTATGACTCATTAGAGATAGACCATCCCACTCAATGGTCCAATCAGCAGCGTTTTTTGAATCGCTATGTGTTTCTTGTAAGAAAACTATATCTGAGCGTTTTAATTTTAATAGCTCGAAGAGTTCTGCCCTCTTTATTCTGTCCCTTGCACCATTGAGGTTTAAGGAAGCGATATGGATCTCACCCATGAATATAAATAAAAATGTATATATACACCCAACATCAGTCATCATTCTAGACACTGTCTTCTTTGTCATTTCTAATCAATTTTCTTTTAGCTGCTGTTAATACTTTCTTAAGACGAAAAACTTCTGTGTTTTCAAAAGCACCCTTGCTCATGAACCATTTTGCTTTCTCAACAAACTTTGATAAGTCTGGGAAATATTCTTCGGTTTTTACACCTCTCACATTTTTAGTTAGTTTCAAAAACTGTTTGATCTCTTCAACATCATAATTTTTCTGACTCTCACTATGGGAACTCTCTAATGTGCTTGAGTCTGAGTAGTCATCTTCGCTGCTCATTTCATCAGTGTCTCTATCTATTTTTTTGGCCTGAATTTTTACTTCATTACTACTAGCTCTTCTTTTAACTGGTGTTTTAAACACAGATTCTTCTGTTTCCACTGTTTCGTCGTTCTTATTTTTAGCTTTATTGTCAAAATCAGTATTTATTACCGCATCTACTGTGTCTTTTTTTTTATTAGTTTGATCTGGGAATTCAGAACCTCCAGCACTCGGTTCTGTCATTTGTTCTTGAGTTGACTTAGCCTCATCTGGGTTAGTTGTCATTGTGTCTTCACCGACAGTATCAGTTAGGTGGCATTCTTCTACAATATTATTTTCCCTTCTGTCTATCTGTGTATTTTCTTTTTCTCCAGTATTGGAGATGGGTTGTTTTTCAGTGTTATCTGGCACATTATCTGAACTGTCTTTCTTTTGTGGGCATGCACGAATGAGATGCCCAGGTTTTCCACACCCAAGGCACTTCATTATGTCAGTAGAAGCAAAGATTGTGTAGTCAAACCCATCAACATGAAAATTAAAGGACAGGTTCAACTCCATGCTACTGTCATTTGGTATTATATATACACTGCGTCTAAACGAGACTACATGTTTCAGTAGGGGGGATTTGCTTCCAATCGAGATTTTCTTTACGGGGGAAATTATTTTACCATAACGAGATAAAATCCCTAACAGCTGCTCATCTTTAATAAAAGGTGGTACGTTTGATAGGGTTACTCGTTTTGCCGGTGTAGATAGGGGAAAAACACTGATATGTAAGTCTCCTATGACTATACCGTTCTCAACTAGTTTATTCGCTTTTTCAACGGTGTTTAGAAAAATAACCATTGCGCTATTCATTCTGGACGCTGATAAAATACTATTATGTCCAACTACTTCTCCGACCGCTAAGCTGCATTCTTCTACACTCACAGCCGAGCCCACTTTAACAGCGTGACGCAAGGTGAGAAAACCGAGATCACCCCCACCTGCCTCCATTGTGCACAAGCCGGCACCTGGCCGGAGGGCAGGTGGATTCTGTAAACAAAGCGTAACCTATACCAAACAACTAAGTTCCTCAGTAGCACTATTAGCTAAATATTATAATAACAAATCAATTACTTACAATCAATCAGTAGAAAAGAAGATAGAAAAAATTAGAATGCAAAAACTTGGCACAAACGCCACAGCTCACACACGCTCAACACACGCTCCGCCCACTCGCTCCCAGCATGCACTCAGAGAGAGAGAGAGAGAGAGAGAGAGAGAGAACTACAAGCTTTTTAACCTATATGCTTTGACCAACCACAGTAAGTAGGTAAGTATATCAGACAGAAGGTATGGGGCAAGGAGCAGCAGGATGTGCGCCCTGATTAAGATGCATTATATTCTGAGGATGCATGTCTATTCGACACCCACCCTAAACACAAGCACATGCACACACAAACAAAACAGGTCTGAGACTGTTTAAACACACCATTCCTAATATCTGTATTTATCTTTTCCACTGCATTGCAGCTCACAATGAAGTCCTGCTGTGAACTGGCCTGTGTGTCAGCTGGACCTAAACACCCAATCCATCAACACACCATCAGAGCAAGGGAAACGTAGAAGTCTATAAATCTCTCTCTCCCTCTCTCTCTGTTCCTCTTTCTTGAACATACACACGCACAGATGTTACAGAAAAAGGATCTTCAACAATCAATGAAATAATGTTTTATACTGGATGTGGATGCAGCCAGGTCAGTTGGGACAGCTGATCACATAACAGTGAATACATGCAGAGGAAAGGTCTCCAACATGCAGCACTGATAAATGCATTAAAAAAGAACAGACCCAAAAGAGAAATGCTGAGCTGTTGGAATACAACACCCTGTCTTGGAATTTCTCTGGGGTTTGGGTCAGCATTGGAAAAAATGCTGGCTATCAAATATGAAAAATAACTTGTCTCATAGTTATATATAAAAGAAAGCACATTTTATTTGTGAAATTAAGAACATGTTCATGATTATACATTATTCAGTAATAACATTAGGTGCATTTATACCTACCATGTGACCAAATGAAGCACCTACATAGCTTTTGTACAACTGGAGGATTATGTTGGAAGACAGAACACCAATACTTTATCACTATCAGAACATTTTAAACTGTGTCTGAACAGTACACACACTTATAAACCAAATAGTTAGCCGTTAGGACACTTCCAATCACGTTCTTATCATTAGACATGGGTGGCACAACAGATTTGAGTTAGAATTTCAATGGTGCCACTTACCTGGTTGGCAGACAGAAATAAACTGCTTAATGGAAGTTCACATTCTTATCACTCTGACTATCTGGCTAAAGCACAGACACAAGTGGTGGAAAATTACAGAGGATGTACTGTGGTCCTCCATATGTGCCAAAGCTGCTGGCTGAAAAAAAAAACTTACTTGGTAATCACCACAGTGTCTTTTGTTACAATGATTTGTCTAGTGTTCTCTACACCAGCCTGTCTGTAATATTAGAAAACCAACTGGTGTGTATCCCATATAACCTAGTTATATTCTAGTTAAGTGTGCTGTGAAAAAAGTTCAACATTTACAGAACAACAGGCTTTTATTGCATCATTTTGGCGCTTGTTCTGGATGCATTGCTTTGCTAAGAGACAATAAACTACAGTGTTCTTTTAACACATGGCATTTGCTGTTTATATTTTTTGACTCAACTGGGTTATTATTCTGCTTTTAAGTCACTAATATAGTTTCTCATTGTAATCGCATTAGACTGCAGATCAGTGATACTCAAAGCCACAGAGGCAACAGCTTTTTATATTAAGCAGCAGCATTAAATAAATTATAAAAATCATTATATAAAATATTAAGCAATAACAATATAATTTTGCAATATCATACAAGTAAACATAATTGCTTTAAAAGCACATTTTAAGAGGTAAAAAGTTGCAGCCTTTTCCTCTTTGCTTTGATGTGTTTTTTTCTAGACCGTGAATTTAATGAATTGAGAAATTAATTTAATTACAAAGTTATGCACAAAGTTTAATGTTAGCCATAACATTAAAACCACCTCCTTGTTTCTACACTCACTGTCCATTTTATCAGCTCCACTTACCATATAGAAGCACGTTGTAGTTCTACAATTACTGACTGTAGTCCATCTGTTTCTCTGCATGCTTTGTTAGCCCCCTTTTCATGCTGTTCTTCAATGGTCAGGACCCCCACAGGACCACTACAGAGCAGGTATTATTTGGGTGGTGGATGATTCTCAGCACTGCAGTGACACTGACATGGTGGTGGTGTGTTAGTGTGTGTTGTGCTGGAATGAGTGGATCAGACACAGCAGCACTGCTGAAGTGTTTTAAACACCTCACTGTCACTGCTGGACTGAGAATAGTCCACCAACCAAAAATATCCAGCCAACAGCGTCCCGTGGGCAGCGTACTGTGACCACTGATGAAGGTCTAGAACATGACCAACTCAAACAGCAGCAATAGATGAGTGATCGTCTCTGATATTACATCTACAATGTAGGAGTGTCTAATAGAGTGGACAGTGAGTGGACATGGTATTTTAAAACTCCAGCAGCACTGCTGTGTCTGATCCACTCATACCAGCACAACACACACTAACACACCACCACCATGTCAGTGTCATTGCAGTACTGAGAATGATCCACCACCTAAATAATACCTGCTCTGTGGTGGTCCTGTGGGGGTCCTGACCATTGAGGAACAGAGTGAAAGCAGGCTAGAAAAGTATGTAAAGAAACAGATTGACTACAGTCAGTAATTGTAGAACTACAAACTGATCCTATATGGTAAGTGGAGCTGATAAAATGAACAGTGTGTGTAGGAACCAGGAAAAGAAAGCACCAGCTGCTTATATTTTAAAGAAAGGCATTTCTGGTGTTCAGATTTTATTAACACCAATTAAAATCATGTGGCATTTATAAAGCTGATCACAGGCTTTATTGGTTTGGGATTAAAGTATTAACAGCATCATCCAGAGATTTGAACATCTGATCATTTCTTGCTCCCTGTGCATGCTGGGAATAATGTGTAACCAAGTAACCAAGAGCCAAGTTTTCTTTATCTTTTCAACCTTAATAAATAAATGAGAGTCAGAGGCTACGCAGCATCTAGAATTGTTGAGCTGTTCAACATACTGACTGGTTATGTGAGGTAAAATACAGCTCTTCCTTTTTTAATGCCTTACACAGTTGCATCAATAATGCACCACTTTATCTCTGCTACTCCACTCATCCTCTCTGTTATTATCCGATGGCTAAGTTGATGATTGGATGCTACTGGGAATCCCAGGCCTGCTGTTATGGCAATGTCTTACCCATCCCCCACAGATAGGTACACGAGTATGCAAGTGTATGTGTGTGCCAGCAAGTGGGGCTTGTAAGAGGGTACACTGTCACTGCTCTTTGGAGACTTGTCTCCATGGTGACATTTTCAGACTTCCATTTCTGCTTTTAGCTCACACCCATTACTTTGCACCCTCTATACATCACTCAACCTCTCCAGCTTCCAAAAGAAGAAACATTTCTGTTAAATCTCTCTTCTCTATATCGGATATTATTGTTCGGCTGGTTACTGCGCTTTTAAATCCATAGAGCTTCTTAGTCTGTTATGTCACTAACATAAGACATTAGTAAGACTGAGCTGATATAATATTTATTTATTTATTAATTAGGATTTTAACATCATGCTGTACACATTTTGGTTACATTCATGACAGAACAGGTAGTCAAGGACAATTTTTTATCTTCAATTCACCTCACTTGCACATCTTTGGACTGTGGGAGGAAACCTAGCAGACACGGAAAGAACATGCAAAATCCACACAGAAAGGACCCAGACCGCTCCACCTGGAATCGAACCCAGAACCTTCTTGCTGTGAGGTGACAGTGCTACCCACTTAGCCACCGTGCCACTGAGCTGATATAATAATTTCAATAATTTCCTTTGGGATAAATAAAGCATCTGTCTGTCTGTCTGTTTATCTGTCAGTCAGTCTGTCTGTGTGTGTGTCTGTCTGTCTGTCTGTCTGTCTGTCTGTCTGTCTGTTTATCTGTCAGTCTGTCTATTTATCTGCCTGTCTGTCTGTCTGTCTATTTATCTGTCTGTCTGTCTGTCTGTCTATCTTTCTATCTGTCAGTCTGTCTATTTATGTGCCTGTCTGTCTGTCTGTCTGTCTGTCTATCTATCTATCTATCTATCTATCTATCTATCTATCTATCTATCTATCTATCTATCTATCTATCTATCTATCTATCTATCTATCTGTCTGTCTGTCTGCCTGCCTGCCTATCTATCTGTCATTCTGTCTATTTATCTGCCTGTCTGTCTGCCTGTCTATCTATCTGTCAGTCAGTCTGTCTGTCTGTCTGTCTGTATATCTGTCTGTCAGTCTATCTATCTATCTATCTATCTATCTATCTATCTATCTATCTATCTATCTATCTATCTATCTATCTATCTATCTATCTATCTATCTATCTATATACATTTTTGGAATATGTCCTAGTGACTCTTGGATCATTTAAAATGTCTAAAACCTTGATGTTTCCTGTATAGCCAGCACTTCCTCTTGGCTCATGCTACCAACCTGACCCGATCATGCTGGTTCCTCCTCTACAACATCAGAGAGATCTGGCAATTCATCTCTATGGAAATCACTTAGATCATTGTCCAGTCTCTTGTCATTTCAAGGTTGGACTATTGCAACCCCCTCTTGACAGGTCTTCTCATGTCCACCATCAGACCTCTGCAACTAAATCAAAATGCAGCCACATGTCTGGTTTTCAATCAACCCAAGCACCGCTACTTCACTTCACTGCTGCAATCTTTTCACTGGCTTTCTGTAGCATCCTGCATTTAATTTAAAATAAAGACCAGTCACATATGGACCAACCTTGGCCCATCTTAGAGTAGTTAGCAAGCCATGTTGGGAACCATGTAGTTTTCAAGCCAAAGGTTTGGCTCATCTTGATCCACCAATCAGTACTTGAGGAAGTCACTGCACTTGCACCCATTTGAACTTATAGCTGATTCTTTTGCTGGCTTTAAAAGAAAACTAAAAATCTTTTTTTTTTTTTTACCTAAATGGAAACCTACCTTGCACTTACTAATGTCTCTATCCTTAAAACATTCTGTTCTACCTCTATTTTTTATTATCGTTCTGTGTTTTTATTCTTATTAGACCAGGCATGTGGCCCGCGTCCTCTGTCTTAAATTGCATTACTTGTGGCCCGCCAGCACAGTCAAAAAAAAAAAAAATTATCGTTTATCTGATATTTATATGGACTAAGTGTTCACATGGACTGTATTAATTAACAAAATTGAACTTTTTATAGCTAGTCAATAACTTGATTTACAAAGTAAAGATAATGTCTGGTAACTTGACTGTTTCAGGTATTTATAGGTCTTTAAATGGTAATTTAGAACAGTATTTCCCAGTCTTGTTTCTTCACAACACAGTATTAAAAGGTTTTCTTAATAGATCTATGAAATAATCGTATCTGTGTTTTGATGCACTGATGCACAATATTAGATCAAAATATTTTAACGCATGATTTCTGAGTTAGCCAGATAACTTAAGCAAAATGTCAAGGGTTGTTGTTGTTGTCTTTTGTCTTATGGTTATGTATGCCAGGAAATACTCCAAAGGTAGCCATGCATTGTTATAGTTTAAACCCAAACCATGTTTGGCACCTGAATGCTTACATCTGGTTGTTGTTCGCTGTGTGAAAATAAAATGACTAAATAACAGCGTATTATATGCATATTTTATTGTTTAAAATAATGTCATCGGGGACTGTTGGCCCTCGGGCACTTTCACATTATCAAATCTAGCCCTCCTAGAAAAAAGTTTGAACACCACTGAATTAGACTGTTGTCTCCTTATACTACAGTATGGGAAGGCTTAGTGATCTGGAGACGATTATCTGCTAAATGCTGTAAATGAACAACATTTTCTTTGTATTGATTTAGTTTTAGAAACAATAAGACATTTTCTAAGCACTTTCTCAAATGTAACAAAACCCCCTTGGAATTATAAGCAAAGGGCAAACCATCCATGAATATTCAGCCTTATTTAAATGAAATGTCATTTTAAGAGGACATTTTAACAGACAAGTAACAGATAGATATACCAGTCAGTCACTCGTCTCTGATTCAGCAGAGAACGCATTACACTCCAGCACATTACCATTTAAAAACATGCCAGCAGCCAGGGGCACTTTGTGCCTGTGATTGGGACGATTCTCTTAGGGCAGCTACTTCTGCTATTGATTTCCTTTCTTAACACCTATTCTTGTCACCCAATCTCTCAGGTCCAGCAGTCTCATCAATTTACATCTGCCTTCCATGTGTCATATTACATTTGGCGCTCATATTAAAAGACATGCTGACACAACTGTTGGGTTTTTTGGCTCATGACATACGTATAATAAGTCAGTTGCTTTTTTATCTTCTGTGTCCTATCCATATTTTCGCTGTAATTGTAACTAGTTTTCAGCATTTATAACCCTCATTTTATTTTCATTACTTTACTTTAAGCATAGTTCGTAAGAGCTTAATAAAGAATTGCACACCCCATCAAATAAACCATTACCAGAAATAAGACTATAAAGAGTCATGCTCCCTATTATCTCCTCATTTACAGATTACTTCTGCTCTGCAATAGAACCATCAACTCCTGTTGTACTGCAATTACTGCATCATGGAGATAATAGCACAGAGTAATGACATGATTCTCATCTCTGCTCTGCTTAAACGCATAAGCCGAGCACCACATACAGCTACACAGTAAATTCATTTACTACATTTTCTCCACTCCATGTTATATTAACTATGATCTCGGAAATACTTTTAAGAATAATGGATCTGACATCCGGTGATCAAATCCAATTTGTAAATGCTTTCAACAGTTCATTGTGCAACAAATTCTGATGTATGTATATCTAAACCCTGATAGATCATCACAAATCTGATTAATTAATTAATTTATTTGAAATTATTTCTTTTTTAAACTTCTTTATATTGGTCAGTGTTGCTTTGGGTCACCAGTTACCACAAAGAACTGGATGCAGGGCAGGAGTACACCCTTGATGGGTTGTCAGTCGCAAGGCATTACACATTTAATCATTTATTTACATTGTGGAGTTGTTATTGAGTTCTTAATGGTTTATTTATTTATTAGGTTTATTATTTTTTTTACACACTTTGGTTACATTCATGACAGGACAGTTAGTTACTGGTTACACAATGTTCATTAGTTTAAGTTTTTAATGTCAAATACAGTCATGGGCAAGCACCACCAAGCAGCACCACCAAGCAGCTGAGCACCACATACAGCTACACAATACATTTATTTACTACATTTTCTCCACTCCATGTTATATTTACTATGATCCCGGAAATACTTTTAAGTATAATGGATCTGACATCCGGTGATCAAATCCAATTTGTAAATGCTTTTAACAGTTCATTGTGCAACAGATTCTGATGTACAGTGTATCACAAAAGTGAGTACACCCCTCACATTTCTGCAAATATTTTATTATATCTTTTCATGGGACAACACTATAGAAATAAAACTTGGATATAACTTAGAGTAGTCAGTGTACAACTTGTATAGCAGTGTAGATTTACTGTCCTCTGAAAATAACTCAACACACAGCCATTAATGTCTAAATGGCTGGCAACATAAGTGAGTACACCCCACAGTGAACATGTCCAAATTGTGCCCAAAGTGTCAATATTTTGTGTGACCACCATTATTATCCAGCACTGCCTTAACCCTCCTGGGCATGGAATTCACCAGAGCTGCACAGGTTGCTACTGGAATCCTCTTCCACTCCTCCATGATGACATCACGGAGCTGGTGGATGTTAGACACCTTGAACTCCTCCACCTTCCACTTGAGGATGCGCCACAGGTGCTCAATTGGGTTTAGCCATCACCTTTACCTTCAGCTTCCTCAGCAAGGCAGTTGTCATCTTGGAGGTTGTGTTTGGGGTCGTTATCCTGTTGGAAAACTGCCATGAGGCCCAGTTTTCGAAGGGAGGGGATCATGCTCTGTTTCAGAATGTCACAGTACATGTTGGAATTCATGTTTCCCTCAATGAATTTCAGCTCCCCAGTGCCAGCAACACTCATGCAGCCCAAGACCATGATGCTACCACCACCATGCTTGACTGTAGGCAAGATACAGTTGTCTTGGTACTTCTCACCAGGGCGCCGCCACACATGCTGGACACCATCTGAGCCAAACAAGTTTATCTTGGTCTCGTCAGACCACAGGGCATTCCAGTAATCCATGTTCTTGGACTGCTTGTCTTCAGCAAACTGTTTGCGGGCTTTCTTGTGCGTCAGCTTCCTTCTGGGATGACGACCATGCAGACCGAGTTGATGCAGTGTGCGGCGTATGGTCTGAGCACTGACAGGCTGACCTCCCACGTCTTCAACCTCTGCAGCAATGCTGGCAGCACTCATGTGCCTATTTTTTAAAGCCAACCTTTGGATATGACGCCGAACACGTGGACTCAACTTCTTTGGTCGACCCTGGCGAAGCCTGTTCCGAGTGGAACCTGTCCTGGAAAACCGCTGTATGACCTTGGCCACCATGCTGTAGCTCAGTTTCAGGGTGTTAGCAATCTTCTTATAGCCCAGGCCATCTTTGTGGAGAGCAACAATTCTATTTCTCACATCCTCAGAGAGTTCTTTGCCATGAGGTGCCATGTTGATTATCCAGTGGTCAGTATGAGAGAATTGTACCCAAAACACCAAATTTAACAGCCCTGCTCCCCATTTACACCTGGGACCTTGACACATGACACCAGGGAGGGACAACGACACATTTGGGCACAATTTGGACATGTTCACTGTGGGGTGTACTCACTTATGTTGCCAGCTATTTAGACATTAATGGCTGTGTGTTGAGTTATTTTCAGAAGACAGTAAATCTACACTGCTATACAAGCTGTACACTGACTATAAGTTATATCCAAGTTTTATTTCTATAGTGTTGTCCCATGAAAAGATATAATGAAATATTTGCAGAAATGTGAGGGGTGTACTCACTTTTGTGATACACTGTATGTATACCTAAACCCTGAAAGATCATCACACATCTGATTCATTAATGATTAATGATTAACTTCTTTATCTTGGTAAGTGTTGCTTTGGGTCACCCGTTACCCCAAAGCACTGGATGCAAAGCAGGAGTACACCTTTGATGGGGTGTTAATTCATCAAAAGGTATTACGCATTTGATCATTTATTTACATTGTGGAGTTGTTATTGAGTTTAATGTCATGTTCTACACACTTTGGTTACAATCATGACAGGACAGGTAGTTACTGGTTACACAAGATCCATTAGTTCAAGTTTTTAATGTGAAACACAGTCATTGACACTTGTGACTTTGTGACTTCCAATTCACCTCACTTGCACGTCATTGGACTGCTGGAGGAAACCCACACAGACACGGGGAGAACATGCAAACTCCACACAGAAAGGACCCGAACCGCTCCTTCAGGGTACTGAAACCAGGACCTTCTTGTTGTGAGGCGAAAGTGCTACCCACCAAGCCACTGTGCCATCCTCCCAATGGTTCAATCATGTTGTAACCCAACTGTCATAAGTAGCTTTGAAGATCAGCAATATAATGAAGGGTCTGAATTATTGTGACATGGTAGTACTAACAAAATATCCTGCCATTCTAAAACATTACATGATTCATATTCTTTGTTTATTTGCTTCATCATTCAACTGATAACATGCAGTCGTAGTAAGGGGATAAACTAGAGGCGCACTATATTTGTAGCCTGTATGCCAGCTTCTATTTTCTCTACAGACAAAATTAACCTAATTTCTTGTAAACTGAACTGAACACATAAAACACACAAGCACATTTTCAGTAATTTATTAATTGCAACTTCATAATCAGGGTCAATTTGTTCAGCAATTTAGAAAAAAAGGAAACCAGAAAAAACAAGCGCAGACATTTGTACTGTGCTAATGTCCTCGTGAACGACTGAATGCTTTCTTCACACACATACACTTCCAAACTACATTTTGGTTGACGTGTAGCATTACAATTCAAATGTACCATAAGCACTTTTACCTGATTATATGATTTATATAATTAAATCCCAATAAATCAGCAAAACAATATACAGATATCTTACCAGGTTAAAAGTTGCCCATCAGAAAATTCTTGGCTGATTGCAATTGTGCAGCTTTAATAACATTTTTGTAAACATGGAATAATTTAAAAATGATAATAGATTGATTTTATATTTATCACACCCTGAAATACACAACAGGCAAACACAAACATAAACAATAGGCTGCTCAGGTGGCGCAGCGGTAAAAACACACACTAGCATTCCGGAGCTGGGATCTTGAATACATAGTATCGAATCTCAGATCTGCCATCCGGCTAGGCTGAGCGGCCACATGAACGATTGGCCTTTTTGTTCATATAGGGGTGGGGTAGTAGTAAGCCGGATAGGGTCTCCTCTTAACTGATGCAACTACGACCTCTGCTGGCTGATTAATGGTGCCTGCACAGGGGTGGGGAAGCAGTGTGCTGATCAGGGTGTGTCTCTCTGTACACAGTGCTGATCCGCATTAGCACTTGCCTAGTGCAGGTGAAAAGATGCATACGGCTGATGCTGACATGTCAGGCGGGGCGTGGGTTAGCTTAATTCTCCTCTAATCAGAGCCGGGATCGGCATTAGTGGAGATAAAGCGTGATGCAAACTTAGGGCAATTGGACGCGCTAAAAATAGGGAGAAAAAGGGGAGAAAATGCACAAACAAAATACAAAAAAAACATAAAAAATAACATCTAATTTAAACCTTTTTCTGTCCTCTTTTTTACCTATTTAAATCAACAGCACTCACTCTTTTTCTTCCCTTACAGTCGAGAAAGTAAGAAATAAGGCTCTACTTAATCATAATCACCATAGTAACATTTATATGACATTTCTCCTTTGCAGCTTCCTGTAGCAGACATTTAATTGTGCATTACAGCTCAGTATGTGTTTTACAGGTCATTATGTAATGGAAGCATCACACAGACTCTGACCGTATGTATAAAACCACATCCAGTGCACTATAAAGTGCACTAATTAGTGAGCTTGAATTTTAATTATTATTAAGAGTAGACTTCAGAAATAAGTCCAAACAGTGTAGCCTGGGACAATCTCTGCACCCAGAATGAAATTTACATGTAAATACAGATAAAACCAGATCCTGTAAATGCTGCTCCATTACATTTAAAAGAAACTCCAATTTCCTGAAGTGATCAAACGTTTGACCAAAGTATCTACAACCCCAAATCAGAAAAAGTTGGGACAGTATGGAAAATGCAGATAAAATAAAATGCAGTGTTCTTTACATTTACTTTGACTTTTATTTGATTGCAGACAGATATTTCATGTTTTGTCTGCTCAACTTCATTTCATTTATTAATATACCTCCATTCCTGCATTTTAGGCCTGCAACACATTCTAAAAAAAGTTGGGACGGGGACAATTTAGGGCTAGTAATGAGGTGAAAAAACTAAATAATGATGTGATTCCAAACAGGTGATTTCAACAGGTGATTGTAATCATGGTTTGGTACAAAAGCAGCATCCAGGAAAGGCTGAGTCTTTGATGAGCAAACTTTTGCATATGCAGATTTGCATATTTTTCCCTTCACAGTGCATAATATCATTAAATGGTTCAAGGAATCAGGAGGAATTTCAGTGCTTAAAGGCCAAAGGCGCAAGCTTAAGCTGAACGCCTGTGATCTTCGATCCCTCAGATGGCACTGCATCAAGAACCGCCACTCAACAATAGCTGATATAACCACATGGGCAAGGACTTTACTTTACAAGGGCAAATTTTACTGTGCAAAAAAGAAGCCTTATGTTAACCATGTCCAGAAGCGGTGTCGACTTCTCTGGGCTCAAAGGCATCTAGGATGGACCATCACACAGTGGAAACGTGTATTGTGGTCAGATGAATCAGCATTCCAGGTCTTTTTTTTGGAAAAAATGCAACATTACCAAGTGGTAAATGCTTTGTACTGTGTTGCAGGACTGAAATGTAGGAATGGATGTTTATTAATAAATGAAATGAAGTTGACTAGACAAAACATGAAATATCTCAGGTTCAAACTGTCTGCAATCAAATAAAAGTCAAAGTAAATGTAAGAAACTCTGTTTTTTTATTATTTGCATTTTCCATGCTGTCCCAACTTTTTCTGATTTGGGGTTGTACATTGGTCTAAATTACTGACTCACTGTGTTGTTTAAACACACTGTGGTTTCATCAGTAAACACTGTGAGTAGGCTTTGAATAAAAGCCATGTTATGAACAGAATGTGGGAATGTGAACAGGATCAGGATAAATGTAATGGAAATGTTTCTGCACAGGCCTGGTAAGGAATTGAAAATAGGGTACTATTTTAGACACACAAGCTATTTTAGTCAGCTAAACTCATTCAAAATGAGCTGCAGGTGTTTTTATGTGCATGCATGTATAGACCAGCCACTGGAAGATTGTGATGCAGTTTGAACCACCTGCAGCCATAATTTCTCTATCTACTGCTCAAAGCAGAGTGCATACAGCTGGGCCAGCCTGGGTCAATGGACAGGCCTGGGCTGGAGGCCAAGTGGATACAGAGAATATGAACCCCTGCAAGGAATCAACAAAACACAACCCATCCCTACTGTCAAATATAATTTGACAGTTCCAGCTCATTGAAGCTCCGGGTTGCTTATTGAACACTGGCCTTGGCTGGTGAGAGGATGAGGAATATAAAATCATGCATCATCACAGGGTCACATGCGCAAGCTGCTGCCCAAAGCAGGAGGAGGGCTGAGGTGACCTGAAGCCATTCTGCTAAATTAGCACAAGATTCAGAGGTGATAGAGTGAAGAGCAACCTGGAAGGTGAGAGGGAAGATAAGATTGTACAGACACCAGAATAATGCCAACAATTTAGTATGTCAGTTACTGGCAAAAATATTATATTTTATTTAATTTTTACAATAAAAATGTCATTTTTCTTGGTTCAAATCTTGGTTTATATTTCTATGGGTGTGTTCGAAAACCTAGAGAGTGGCCTTGCTGTCTTAACTGCCTACATAGGCAGCTATCTAAGTAGAGAGGATTCTAATAAGTCATTGACTCATAAGGCAGGTTATTCGAACGCACTTAGACAGCGATCACATCGGGTTTTGCTTACTAAGCTAACACAGTTAGCATCATGCCATTCAAACCAATGGGATGAGGTGGCACAACGCGGTAGCATGTCAAATAACATCTCCCGCCGTGTACCGAAAACGGTTAAATTCACAAATAAATACACTTGTACACGTTTATACAAATTAAAAATCAATAATAATTTATTTAAGTTTTAAAATAACTTGTTCGTTTCTCTGCACCGTCCGCCATATTTTTATTTTTCTGTGAGCAAAGTTGTGCCGCAATGAATGCTGGGATTGCCTTCACCGCTAAGGCAGGATCGGATGCTCTCTAGTTCTGGCGTCCAAATAACGTTGAAATTTTAAGATACTTTAGTAGACAGCATGTTAAGGCATCTAGGATTTTAAACAGCCTCCTTCTCCTTCTCTATGTAGAGAGCTCGCTAGGTTTTCGAACACACCCTAAGTTGCCATAGGTTAATTAGCTCCATATAATTAGATCTGGTCAAAAATAATCACAGTCCATTTAAAATGGACTGCAGAACTGCAATACTGGCCAAGCCATTTGGAGGGGTCCGCTTAGGAAAACAACATCATGCGGTCTCTGGAGTCAACACGGCCGTCCAGGATGGTTTAATCGTGAAGGCCAAAAAATGCTGCGACAGTGGCTGAGTTTCCAGGACAAAGATAAAACGAATGACAGTATATGAGCTGGCAGAAACAAAAGAGTCTGCAGGTGTTGGATAATGCAATGAATTAATACTAATGAAATGTAGCAACTGTGTGAATAAAGAAATCACCACTGTCAGCTATACTGGCATGGCAGGTGGGCATGAGTCTGTAACTCGCACCCCCTGCTGGTCTCTGTGGCAGGTGGGCCTGTTGTAATTCCACAGCAAAATTCTACTACATACAGTATATTTGCATTAGAAGAACATGTAAAGTAATAAATCAATTAAATAGATAGATAGATAGATAGATAGATAGATAGATAGATAAATAGATAGATAGATAGATAGATAGATAGATAGATAGATAGATAGATAGATAAAAATAGGCAGACAGATATTTTATTGATCCCGAAGGAAATTAAAAAATATTTAACGTAGCATGTATAGCTAAATACTTTACAGCTGTTAAAGTGTAAGACACAAGTTTCTTTGCATAAGACAACAACCAAAAGATCTAAAGCATGACATAGCATTGCAGAATTATAGCCCTGTGAGCCTATCCCAGCTTTTCAATGGGTGCAAGGCACACAGTAACACCCTGGACGGGGCACCAGTCCATCGGGGGCAGACACACACACGCACCCATTCACCTGTTGGGCAATTCAGTGTCTCCAATTAACCTGAACCTGATTCTGGGAGGAAACCGGAGCTCCCAGAGGAAACCCACGCAGACACGGGGAGAACATGCAAACTCCGCACAGAAAGGACCCAGACCGTCCTGCCTGGGGATCAAACCCAGGACCTTCTTGCTGTGAGGCGACAGTGCTACCCACCGAGCCACCGTGCCGCCTAGCTAACTTCAATAAATAACTATTAAATCTGTATTTTTCTATACTTAGAAACATACAAATCTGCAGTATCATGGAATAAGTAAGATAACACCTGATAAACATGCTGTAATAAAAAGATCTCTCTGCGGCTTTATTAGATACAACTAGGGGTAAACAAGGGGGTGCAGAAACACATAACACTTAAATCTGCAGTATGCAAAAAAAGGTTTCAAATCTTTAAAAAGCACAGATATTTTGTCCCCGTTCACCATCTGTTGGTCCATCAGATGCAGCTGGATTAAACATATTAGAGAGAACTAGAGCTCATTATCGCAGATGAACACCAGTGCTTTCATCAGCCCTATTCCCTTAAGTGTTGTACACCATACGGAGCTACTAGCAAAAAGCTTGCTATTTACATACATGCCCTGCAACATACAGTACACAGACCATCTTATCTCTCTCAGCTGAATAAAATTCATATAAAGTTACTTACTGAATAACCAGATGTATTAAATGTTGCTTAATCTAGATCACATGTGTCAAACTCAAGGCCCGCGGGCCAAATCCGACCCGCCACGTCATTTTATGTGGCTTGCGAGAGCTTGAAAGACGTATGGTTGTCTTAAAATACACTGTAAAATTGTACATAAACTGCATCTCCCTAAATGCATGCTTATTTTTTTACTCGCAAAGTGAACGCATCCCGCCACTAGATGGCAGTGTTTCCACATCAGCGTTTTACTGAGGCGGTTTTCCAACAAGTGATGTTGAGAAATATTTACAAATAATCCCAACATGTACAAGAAGAGAAAACTGAAGCAGAAGGAGAAATTCAATGAAAGATGGGAAAGTGAATACAAGTTTGTGCTTCAAAAAGAAAAAACGGTACGTCTCTTGTGTTATGAGGCCGTGTCTGTGGTAAAGGAGGACAATATAAATGTAGATATACATTATAAATATACAGTATAAATTTGCCATTTTGACACCAAACACAGAATTTAGCTTCCAAGAAAAACAACAAATTGTCCAACACTTAAAAGACAGACTGCAATCACAGCAGGATATGTTACAATCCGCCTATTGAGGGCCACCATAATGCAGATGTGGCCCTCGGTGAAAATGAGTTTGACACCCCTGATCTAGGTAGTCAAGTTGATTCTGACTCCGATTCGATCAATTGAATAGAGATTCTTCAAAACATCTTGTTTTCTGTTTGGGTCTCCAGGCTTCCTCTAATTGTATTAACATATTGTGTTGTTACTGGCCTTCCTCTTCTTCTTTTACCTTCAGTTCTTCAGAGCATATTTGTCTTCTGCAAAGAATTGGTAATTTTCATAATGTGTTTAAAATAACAGATCTTCAGTGTGGTTATCTGGACTAGAGTAAGAGGTTTGGTTTGATTTGATTGAGGATCCATTTGTTTGTCCTTTTTGTCATCCAAGGTTCTCCCAGAAGTCTTCACTGGCACCAAAGTTCAAGTTTTTTATTGTATAGCTCTCACATCCATCAAAAAAAACAAAAAAAATTCTGATCTCTGGAGACGTGTGTAACACAAATAATAGTTTAACACTTTCACACTATACAGTAATATTCCAACAGTACTATTTTTATAGAGATAGTCATATCAGTTAAACACTAATATTTAATATCAATATGATTTTCATCTTAATTTGTCATTTGTTCATTCATTATTTGTCTATTTTGCCACTGCTTTATACTGGTTAAGGTCACAGTATCTGATTCATTAGGCAAAAGGCAGAAAACACCCCGGACACCTGGACACCCCCTGCACAAACACGTTCTTATAATGTTCTTTAAAAGATTGTTTCACCCTGGTTGTGCGAGGAAAGTGACCCATATCTAATGTTTGTTTGTTTGTTTATTAGGATTTTAACGTCATGTTTTACACTTTGGTTACATTTATGACAGGAAATGTACAGTAGTTACTCATTACACAAGGTTCATCAGTTTTTTAATATCAAACACAATCTTTGTTTGATATCTCTAGTTCACCTCACTTGCACGTCTTTGGACTGTGGGAGGAAACCCACACGGACACGGGGAGAGCATGCAAACTCCACACAGAAAGGACCCGGACCACTTTCCTCCCACACAGATTGTATGCTTTATTCACAGGGTCATTATCCTGGATTAGTTGGAAGCATGACATTGATTTTATGTAATTAATTTATTTTAATACACGTTAGCAATAGGTATGGCTGAACAAATAATTATAAGGGATACCTACTTACCTTTGGTTACCTTTTGAATCCACCTAAGTTGTTAAAGTGTATTTGTTGTAGACACTGAAAAGATTAATTGAAACATTATAAATGACTATAAAATCTATTCTGTCCAAGGGGTTGTCGGAACCACCTGATTGTTCCAGAAGATAAACCTTTTCTGGCATGTATTAAATCTAGTAAAAAAACTACAACAAATATAAATATATATTTGTTCTGAAACCCTAATGGCCCAATCCAGTGGTTCCAACAACCCCTTGGACAATATATATATATATATATTTTTTTTTTGTGTAATTACATGAAATCAATGTCATGCTTCCAACTAATCCAGGATGACTGTGCTCCTGTGCACAAAGCATACAATCTACATGGGAGAAAAGAAGAACACCAAAAAAAAAGTACATGTTATTACATGTGGGTCTTTTGCCTGGCATGACCAGGGTGAAACAATCTTTGAAAGAACATTATAAGAGCATGTTTGGACAGGGGGTGTCCGCCCTGTTATAAGCTGGCAATCTGTCTGGGATGTTTCCTGCATTTTGCCTAGTGAATCAGATGCAGCGACCTTGACCAGTATAAAGCGGTGACAAAATAGACAATGAATGAATGAATGTCAAGATGAAGATCATATTGATATGAAATATTAGTGTTTAACTGAAATGACTACAGTACTGTTGGAATTACTGTACAGTGTCTCACACACGTCTCCAAAGATCAGAACTTTTTGTTTTTTGATGGATGTAAGAGCTATACAATAAAAAAGTCGGACAGGAAGATAAACGTTTTTTGGGATGTATTAAATCTAGCAAACAAACTACAACAAATACAAAGATGCATTTGTTCTGAAACCCTTAAAAATAAATGGCCCAAATGAATAGATCATGAAGCCACAGGCACAGAGATTAAAGCTATGAAATAAACATATTTTAAAGATTTATTTTTTTTCCTATCTTGAGTATTTAAAGTGCAAAATTAAAGCTTTGTTTCTTTAACTGGACACAGATGTACCCAGAGAGGAGTATGACACTTCCACCAGTTTCTGGTTGAGATGATTAGATATCAATAGGCAGGCAGCTGCTTCTCTGAAAACTCTATCCAGATGGAATCACTCGAGTGGAGCCACAAATAGAATCACATAGAAAATCTCAAATCTGTTAATTCTTGGTACGGCTTATAACACTTTAGATTTGATCATTTTGCACCTTATATGCTGATAATTTGATGGTTTTTCACCCTAGTGAGATCAGCAAGAAAATGTATTATTCGTTCATTCATTTAATAATTAATTCATGTATCTATTCATCTTTAGTCATTGCTTTAAAGCCCATCTTGCTACAGTAGCCTAATAAATATAACCACATGTGCTTGGGAGTGCTTTAGAAAACCACTGTTCTTTAACACAGTCCACCACTGCATCAGAAAATACAACCTGAAACATTTAACCTCACATCAATTCTATGCAGCAACCCAGCTCATCACATACATTCAGAAAGGCAGTAAAATAGTGAGCTGTGGTCAGATAAGTTGACAGTTCAGTTTGTTTTCTGGAAAACAACAGAGGTCAAATTATTGGTGCCAAAGACAAAATGGACCATCCAGACTGTTATCAGCCTAGGGTGCAAAAGCCAACATCTGTCATGGTTTGGGGTGAATCAGTGCACGGGTGACTTGTGTCTGTGTGAAGGTACTTTAATGTGGAGATGCATATTGGGATCTAAGAGACACACCCTGCCATCAGGGTGACAATGCCCCAGCTTTTCATGCAAATATTTACATACTAGCCAATCTTTTATTCACTTTTTAATAAATAGTCACTAATTGATAACAACAATGATGGAGTTTAGGTAAAAATCAGTTCTTTTATGACTTAAACATTGTCTGTTATTATTGCTAATTTTCTTACCAATAATAATAATAATAATAATAATAATAATAATAATAATAATAATAATAATAATAATAATAATAATAATAATAATAATACACTGATCAGCCATAACATTAAAACCAATCACCTTATCAGCTCCACTTACCATATAGAAGCACTTTGTAGTTCTACAATTACTGACTGTAGTCCATCTGTTTCTTTACATACCTTTTTTAGCCTGCTTTCACCCTGTTCTTCAATGGTCAGGACCCCCACAGGACCACCACAGAGCAGGTATTATTTAGGTGGTGGATCATTCTCAGCACTGAAGTGACACTGACATGGTGGTGGTGTGTTAGTGTGTGTTGTACTGGTATGAGTGAAATAGACACAGCAATGCTACTGAAGTTTTTAAATACCGTGTCCACTCACTGTCCAGTCTATTAGACACTCCTACCTAGTTGGTCCACCTTGTAGATAAAAAAAAGTCAAAGACGATTGCTCATCCATTGCTGCTGTTTGAGTTGGTCATCTTCTAGACCTTCATCAGTGGTCACAGGACGCTGCCTAGGAGCGCTGTTGGCTGGATATTTTGGTTGGTGGACTATTCTCAGTCCAGCGGTGACAGTGAGGTGTTTAAAAAATTCTGTCAGCACTGCTGTGTCTGATCCACTCATACAGCACAACACACACTAACACACCACCACCATGTCAGTGTCACTGCAGTGCTAAGAATAATCCACCACCTTAATAATACCTGCTCTGTGGTGGTCCTGTGGAGGTTCTGACCATTGAAGAACAGCATGAAAGGGGGCTAACAAAGCATGCAGAGAAACAGATGGACTACAGTTAGTAATTGTAGAACTGAATTATAGTGCTTCTGTATGGTAATTGGAGCTGATAAATGGACAATGTGTGTAGAAACAAGGAGGTGGTTTTAATGTTATGGCTGATTGGTGGATTAATAATAATAATAATAGGTTTTGGTTGAAGTTCAATGTGGAAGTAGCTTAACTTTATTTTCAAACTAATGGAATAGTGTGAAAAGTTAAACTGAATAGCTCAGGACCAATTAATCTTGATGTTTGTTCCATTATGTTATAAAAATTTGATTCCATTTGGAAATCCTGACTACCCAGTTCAGACAAGATAAATGTTTGAGTGAGATTTTAATCTGAGCCAGCATCTGTCCATGCGAGCAAGGCTGAACAGCAGAAACTGACTAAACCTCAATTTGCATTTGAAAACAGGAAATGAGATTTTATCCTTGACAACTAAGTACTGTACATTGGGTGACATGGTGGTGCAGTGGGTAAGGGTGTCACCTCACAGCAAGAAGGGCCAGGGTTCAGTTCTCCGGGCTGGGCGGCCAGGGTCCTTTCTGTTTGGTGTTTGCATGTCCTACCCATGTTTGCATGAAAGTCCAAAAATTACATTTAATTGCCTTAAGTGTGAGGGTGTTTTCCCTGTAATGGACTGTTGACCTGTCGGGTGTGTTTTCTGTCTTTCTCCCAGTGAATCAAACCCACCATAACCCTGACCAGAATCAAGTGGTGGTAAAACAGACAATGAATATGTAACAAGGTAAATGTAAATGTACCTAAAACATAATGGAATGACAAAGTGTTTTTGTTCCATTTGAAAAATATTAATTACCAGCCACCAACAAGCAGAGATGTTCACAAGTCACAAAATACGAGGCAGAGTCAAGTCACGAGTCTTTAGGCTAGAGTCCCGAGTCAAGTCACGAGTCAATATAATATATACAAAACATATATCGCAAGTGTAGGGTAGAAATAAACAAATAATCTGTAAGTTCAGATAAAAAACAACAACAGATTAGCGACTGTATTTTGCCATTTTACCTAGTGCCTTTACTTTCCTAGGTACCAGTTAAAAGCTTAAACTGACGTTTTGTTTTCATTGCAAATTACAGCACAGCGGCCAAAATCCTGAACACAGCTTATCTTAGCTTATGTTGTTCCAGATGCTATTAAATGTATAACTGTGTGTCCCATTAGGAATATAATCCGTTATTTTGTAAATGTGCTTATAATTAACTTCCGGTTGTGAAGTAAAACACGAACTCGTTAGAAAGTCAATCAAGTGTTTCATTGACAATCATCTGTGTGACGCTGCAAACTAAATAAATACAAATAACAGCATTTCTTACTAAAAATTACAATCAGATGGTCTGATTGGTTCAGAAAGCGGTTCTTACAATCATTAGCGCCAATTCTGTAGGAGCGTTCCATTCACATTATCTGTTACTGTGAAGTGCGCTATGTAGGGTATTCCACCATTTTAAGTAGGGACCGACGTTTCATCACTTCGCCGGAAGCTGGAACATTTACCCATTGTGTGCGCTGTGGGTTAAGACGGCCGGAGCGTTATTAGAGAGCAGAAAATGACACGATCAGAATGATGTCGGATCATATATATATAAAATTGTCACACGTAACCAGTGTTGCTGACTTTTGCTGTCCACAAGTCATTTTTTGCAAGTCACGAGTCGTCAGAGTCAATTGAAAGTTAGAGTCTGAAGTCGCTGTGTGTGCGATTTACTCCCCATCTCTGCCAACAAGCAAATAAGGAATAGCAAAGGCAACTATGTGAAAGTCCAACCAGGCAAAGCACCAAGCCAGTTTAGCAGACAAGATAAACAATACAAGGTCAAACACAGGACGAAGGCAATTCTACGACAACCTTTCTGGTGGAAAACCTGGTTTAGGTTTATGTCATTACAAGAGGTGAATTTATTCTCCCCGTGTCTGCGCGGATTTCCTCCCACAGTCCAAAGACGTGCAAGTGAGGTGAACTAGAGATACAGAATTGTCCAGGACTGCGTTCGATATAACTTTGTGAACTGAAGAATCTTGTGTAATGAGTACCGTTCCTGTCATGAATGTAACCAAAGTGTAAAGCATGACATTAAAATCCTAATAAACAAACAAGAGGTGAATTAAGGAATACAAAATGCCCTCTGATGGGCTGGACTTACTAAATCTCTAGAAACGATCTTTTACTCAAGAAATGATCAGAATCCAAACAAATTATCATAGTTCTTATCAAGTAACTGAACATTTTATTATGTAAGGTGTAAGACTACACACACACACACACACACACACACACACACACACACAACTACAAAACTGGTTTCATTACTTATTCAGCTCCTCAGCTATACTTTGAAACTGCTTATTCAAAAGTGCACAAACTGATAGACTAACACTTCAAAGATGAGCAGTAAACACATTCAAGTGTTCATAAGAACTCTCCGCTCTATCTGCAGAAGTAACATCAAATCCTCAGGAAAAGTCACTTCCTCCTTACGTCTCTAATCTGCCACAGAGTGAAGAACACACTTTCCGTCTCTGCTCCACATTAACGAATCCTCTGAAGCCTGAAGTGGGTGGACAGGTGGAACTTGCTGTTTGCACAGAGGAGCTGAAGGACAAATGTACGAATTCAAATTCTCTAGATTCACCCATCCTAATTCCCTGCAGCTCCTCTTCATTTTCTGGGGGAAAGCGAGGCTCACCATACACCAGAGCTTTTATCAAACAGTAAATAATCTGTCAACCCTTAACTGTATGTAAAATTCACTGTAAAATGCGGTCTGATCCTTATCCAATCATATTTATTTTCTTCCTAAATTATTTAATTACATTTATTATTCTTTAAAATTATTTGATTACAAAACAGGTCAATTTCAAGTTTCAAGTCAAGTGTGTGATGATGTAAGTACTTCTTACACATCATCAAGTCTGTCTGTATTGATTACCAGGAGACTAGACTAATTTATCCAATGTAAATAGTGTAAATAAATAAATAGGTACTTACCTGTTGTGTGGAGATGATCCGGGTGTCGACAGGGTCGGTGCTGGTCCGGGACTTTGACGTGTAGAAGGTACCTGAAGATAGAAAAGAACAGAATAATGAATAAAGCTAGCTGAATTATTGATTTAAGTTCTGCATATGCATTATGTATTGTGAATGAATGTGTACACTGAATGATATGGCCATATGAATGTGATTTGTTGTCTGTGTTTAAATGCTCTCTCTAATTTGTCCTGCTTCAGGATTGGCCGTCAGGTCCTAGAGGGGAGGGGCCTGCTAGTTAAAGCTGGAGGAAGTAAGAAGGGAGGGGGGAAGATGGCGAAAAGTCATAGGTAGCTTCGCAGCTACAGTCTTATAGTGAGAGTGCAATGGTCTAAATCTTTTCTCGTTGCCTTTTAGTTGACTGAGGTCAGTGGGGTTATTTATGTCAACCAGCTTTGGTTTTTATTCGTCAACGGTAAAATATTTCTTGCGTGTGCGAATAAAACAATAGCACTGGGAACTTGGACTTTTGAGCTTCTGTCCTTCTTGCAAACCTCCAACACTTGGCTCAACCTACTACACCCTTCTGGCAGCGGTGGGATTCAATCATTTAGCAAATACTGAAAGTGTGGGTTGTGTCCTATTTATAAAAAAAACCCCAGAACACCCTAGAAATGAAATTTAAAAGATAGTTAAAGCTGGAAAGACCACATTCAATTTAATACTGCTGCTTTTAGTAATAGAGCATACATAGATGACATTGAATTAAATCAAATCAAAGTTAAGAAAAAAAACACCTGGATGTTTCAAAGCACTTTTTCTAATGTTCAGTGAAGACGAAGGTAGAAGCTTTGAAAAAAATGCACCGACACCAAATCAACCAAACAACCAAACTTCTAACCATGCTGAAGGAAGCATCACAGCTTAAAATAAATCAGAAAACAATAAATTAAAAACTGTATGACAAACATTTATAGTAGACTGTTTGGATTAATTAAACACAATAGTTTTAAGAAAGAAAATCAAGTTTTTAATAGTCAGAGTAGCCTGAAGTAAGCAGTCTGTAAGAAATCCAGTAATTATCGACATTTTAGTGTGTTCTGCAGCATAATTTATGTGTTTATTATTATGATTTGGATTATTAGACCACATATTGAATGAATAAATGCAGCAATTCAGGCAATTAAAAAAAATTATATTTACCAAAAATATTTTAAACATTTTTACAGTTATTTGTTTATTAGGATGTTAACGTCATGTTTAGTTACATTCATGACAGGAACGGTAGTTACTCATTACACAAGATTCATCAGTTCACAAGGTTATATCAAACACAGTCATGGACAATTTTGTATCTCCAGTTCACCTCACTTGCATGTCTTTGGACTGTGGGAGAAAACCAGAGCACCCATAGGAAACCCACACAGACAAGGGGAGAACATGCAAACTCCACACAGAAAGGACCCAGACTGCCTCACCTGGGGATCAAACCCAGAACCTTCTTGCTGTGAGGCGACAGTGCTAACCACTAAGCCACCATGCCGCCCTTTTACAGATGTAAAAACCATTCATTCAATTTTATTTTCACATTTACAACATCATTTGACACAAGCTCAGTGATGTGTATAAGCTCTCACCATTTTCAGTGCTTTTTTGTGACCAGAGACCTTCAAAGTTTTATGAAGTCAGGTAGATAAGATGCACACTGACTAAATGTAGTTTTGACAATAGTCTTCTTAGCTCCAGACTTTTTATCTCATGTGTAGCCAGTACTTGTTAAAATGGATAGACAGAGTAACTTGTAATTGTTTGAGTTATATGTGATTTAGGCCAGTCAACAAATATTTAAATAGAAATGTAGTAATGGTTAGGGTTATTGGCCCGTATTAATAAAAATGAATATTTGATCTTTGACATTAATAGCCTTCTCCATAATTTTATTAAATATCTGTATACATTCTATTTTGCAAATCTGAGCAAAAGATTAAGCGAGGACCAAACCCTGACATGTTTTTTTCTATTTAGACATGGCAAACAAAGATTCTCATTTTGTGAGCTTTTAAATGTCCCATTCATAACACAATAGCACAGCATTTGCTTGAAATTTTGCTTTACAACTTCTAAAAGCCTGATAAATGAAGCTGACGTTCTACCTTTACTTACCCGTGGAACATGACACAATGCAGGCACACTGGATTAAAAGCTAGCTTTGATGTCTCTATATTAGCTGCTGTTTCATGTGTAAAGCAGAGGCCATGTGCTCTCTTTTTAGATTCTCATTTAGCACCCTGCTTGATGGTACAATATGACAGGTGCACACAGATCTGATCAACAGTGGTCAGACAATTGATAACTTTCATTCCCACTAATATAGTGTTTGATTATGAAGCTGGACAATAATTGATCAATACTGAGTGTAATATTTACTGGCACATTTAATATCTCTAGCTTAGTGTGATGTGTTTTTAATATTAATGTATTAACATGAAAACTGAATTGCATTTACAATTTACTTTTTTTTCACAGCAACCATGGCAGCACACCATGTCACTAACAAAAGTTTAGTATAAATTCTGAGAGCCATAGACCACAACAGCATCCAGAAAATACAGCTTCATAAAAAAAGGAGCTTTTATAGACAGTGTTTGTGTCTCTCCAGTCCACTCTGCCAAGGCCTGATTTATGGAGTGCTGCAGAGATAGTTGTCCACAGGACTTTTCAAGCCATTTTGGAGTGACCATTGGGACCATTGGCTTTCTTATCTTCCTGTCCAGGGCACTTTCTGGCCAGTCAGTCAAATCTAGGACCATCTTAGGGATAATTAAAACAAAGGGGCTGCAAACTGACCATAATTTGGAGTCCCACAGCAAAGGATCAGAATAATTTAGTCTTCACATTATCATTATGGGTGAATAAGATCGATGAGTAAAAATGGCATTAAAATCTATGCAAAATCTAATCCACAAAACCAAAATGCGAACAAAAGGTCTAGGCGTCTGAATATATTTCTATTTTGTAATTAAAAGACGTGTAATGAGCAGTAGATTAAGCAGAGTATGGTGCGTAATGGTGGAACAATGTCTGGCGGAGCAGTGAAGCATCATCTCATGATTTCCACTCCTCTGAGCACAGCAGCAATAACAAAGGGAAACATTTATGTACTTACTGCAGTCTGGAGACACACAGGCATTTATCCAAGCTATTAATAGCCTTTACTACAGTTCATGAATTACACAAATACAAAAACAGGTGATGTGAGAATGGTACAAGTGCTGCAGAAAAGTAAACTAGGTGTTGAAGGTGAATAGATCAGAAAAGATGTTGGTTGTTAATAATGTCCGTGGTTAATTAAGACCATAGTGGTGCATTAGCTGTATGATAAATGATTACATACACTGATCAGCCATAACATTAAAACCACCTCCTTGTTTCTACACTCACTGTCCATTTTATCAGCTCCACTTACCATATAGAAGCACTTTGAAGTTCTACAATTACTGACTGTAGTCCATCTGTTTCTCTGCATGCTTTGTTAGCCCCCTTTCATGCTGTTCTTCAATGGTAAGGACTCTCCTAGGACCACCACAGAGTGGGTATTACTTAGGTGGTGGATCATTTTCAGCACTGCCGTGACACTGACATGGTGGTGGTGTGTTAGTGTGTGTTGTGCTGGTATGAGTGGATCAGACACAGCAGCGCTGCTGGAGTTTTTGAATACCGTGTCCACTCACTGTCCACTCTATTAGACACTCCTACCTAGTTGTACCACCTTGTAGATGTAAAGTCAGAGACAATCGCTCATCTATTGCTGCTGTTCGAGTTGGTCATCTTCTAGACCTTCATCAGTGGTCACAGGACGCTGCCCACGGAGCGCTGTTGGCTGGATATTTTTGGTTGGTGGACTATTCTCAGTCCAGCAGTGACACTGAGGTGTGTAAAAACTGCAGTGCTGAGAATCATCCACCACCTAAATAATACCTGCTCTGTAGTGGTCCTGGGAGAGTCCTGACCATTGAAGAACAGCATGAAAGGGGGCTAACAAAGCATGCAGAGAAACAGATGGACTACAGTCAGTAATTGTAGAACTACGAAGTGCTTCTATATTGTAAGTGGAGCTGATAAAATGGACAGTGAGTGTAGAAATGGGAGGTGGTTTTAATGTTATGGCTGATCGGTGTAGCTATACTCACTGGTCTGGTGACTGGGCTGTTAAGCAGGTTTTATTATAAATACAGCAAAAGCAGGGAAGAGGAATCTTTTAACTCATGCTGTGCTCATTACACAATGAGAGTGAACTTGTAAAAATGAACCACTTAGGTGATAAGTCATGGACTTGGATGATCTGATAAAGTGTGAAATGCCCTTAGACAGCAGGACAGCTGGAGATTAACAGCTACAAATATAATTGCTATAAAGCTATTGCTATTGCCATAACTAAAGACTGTTAAATGGGACATGGTTAAGGCAGAGTAAGAACAAACAGGAATTGATGTTATGTTTTGGTTTTTTAACCTAAAAGCTTTTAAACAGATTTGTCAGATGGCATTTTCTACCACCATTATACAGTAAAAAACACAAATTATAGTAAAATCCTTCAAAATAAATGTGCCTTTGTTGAGGCACATTAACTACGTCAACATGATTTCTGGTCCCTGGGTTGGATCCTTGCTTCCAGTCCAGTCAGTAAAAAGTTTCTCCCAATATTTTCCCAATGTTCTCCCAATGTCTGCATGCCTTTACTCATGTACATTTCCTCCAGGTACTCTGGTTTACTTTCACCTCCCAAAAACATGCAGAAGATGGTTTGGCTACTCTTGACTGTCGCACGGTGTGATTAAGTGAATTAGAGAGTGTTTGGTGCCCTGCAATGAATTAATGCCTCCATGTTTCTGGCTGGCGCTGAACCCACCTTGACCAGGATTAAGTAGCTGTTAAAATCAATCAATGAGTGTTAAGGTTTATGTTCAAATGTTCAAGGTGAATGTGCTGTATTTAACAAAGACAAACAGTAATTGTCAGTATAGTAATTGTCACCCACACATACACACCTATTCACCTACAGGGCAATTCAGTGTCTCCAATTAACCTGACTGCATGTTTTTGGACTGTGGGAGGAAACCGGAGCTCCCGGAGGAAACCCACGCAGACATGGGGAGAACGTGCAAACTCCACACAGAAAGGACCTGGACCGCCCCGCCTGGGGATCGAACCCAGGACCTTCTTACTTTGAGGCGACAGTGCCACCGTGCTGGCAACTCGAGGTAGTCTGTGAAGTAACACAATAGGGCAGAATGGCAGCAAGACAGGGCTCATATTTCTGCCTTAACTAGGCAACAGTTTTAATCAACAACTGAGATGGTGCTCAGGTGGCGCAGCGGCACTAGCATACCAGAGCTGAGATTTCTAACACGTCGTTTCGAGTCTCAGCTCTGCCATTCTCATAACTGATGCAATTCTGGCCTCTGCTGGCTGATTAATGGCACCTGCACAGAGTCGAGGAATGTGTTGATCAGGGTGTGGCTCTCCGTACACAAAGCTGATCCGCATATGAACTCGCCTCATGCAGGTGAAAAGATGCAGTCGGCTACTGCACACGTATCGGAGGGGTCGTGTGTCCTCAGTCAGCAGTGGAGGGTAGAATCGGATGCAATCAGGGTAATTGGATATGACTAGATTAGGGAGGAAAAATGGGAGAAAAATTGCAAAAAAAAAAAAAACCTGAGATGCAAGTCATGCTAGCCAGTCTCAATTGGTGTATCTTCTGGTATGATCTCTTCATAATACCATGTCACAGAGTCGCTTTAAACAAGCTGTGATAAACTAATGCTTTATAAAATCTAACGACTTGTTTATTTTGGTGACACATTATTTTAATATTTAAACAACTTTCAAGAGAACAGTTCCAGACTAAATACCCACAGAAATCAATAAGCCTGTGAAATTAAATTCAGCATTTACCCCCCTGACAGCACTCATCTGAAATGCAGGACAGACAGTGTAAATGAAATAATGCAGTATGAATCAGCAAAACATCATTTCCTTTGTCCTTTGTTGAAAATAACTGTATTGATTTATTAAGCAAGCTCGTAGTTGTTCAAATAAAGTGCATGTAAATAATTTGGAATCTGCCTTTTGGTAATTGTGAATTAAACAGGATAATTAAAAATCATTACTTGCTTATGAGTGTTTGTTTCTTGTCTACTTTTATTGGGTCCTGTACAGCAGACGGGTGCATTGAGACATACCCCATCCCACGCAATATATGATGGTCTGACTGTGATTGACTGTGCCACAGAGAGAAAGCCAGCGTGTGGCATATTCAGAGGCAGTAAGCAGCGTACATGGTTGTCAGTAGCTTGTCAGTAGAGTATAGACATCAAAAGAAGAGATGAAAAATCAGGTCTCAGGGAAGGTTTCAATAAAGAGGATCTTTCCCTATACAGAATGTGTTTTATTTATGACTTTATTATCTTTTATAATATGTCTCAAAAATATTCATTTATTTCTACATTCATTGTCTGTTTAGGGTTAAGCTGGGTCCAATTCACTGGGTGAAAAGTAGGACAGGGCAAACACACTCACACACACATTCACACATAGGACAATTTTGTATCTCCAGTTAACCTGACCTCATGTCTTTGGACTGTGGAAGAAAACCAGAGCACCCAGAGAAAACCCACACAGACATGTGGAGAACATGCAAACCACACAAAAAAAAGACCCAGACCACTCCACCCAGGGATCGAACCCAGGACCTTTCTGATGTGACAGTGCTACCCACCGTGACACTGTGCCACCATCTCAAAAAACTGGTAAGGAAATTAAATCATTTTTAGAAGTAAAACATGATGTTAACAGCTCACTTATCACAAATAAAGGTATAATAATAATTATATTAATAACACTAATAATAATATTAATAATAATAATAAATACACTAATAATAATAATATTAATAACAATAATAATAATAATAATAAATACAGCTCACTTATCACAAATAAAACTATAATAATAATAACAATAATAATAATAAATACAGTGCACTTATCACAAATAAAGCTAAAATAATAATAATAATAATAATAATAATAATAAATACAACTCACTTATCACAAATAAAGCTATAATAATAATAATAATAATAATAATAAATACAACTCACTTATCACAAATAAATCTATAATAATAATGATAATAATAATAATAAATACAACTCACTTATCACAAATAAATCTATAATAATAATAATGATAATAATAATAATAAATACAACTCACTTATCACAAATGAAGGTATAATAATAATAATAAATACAACTCACTTATTACAAATAAAACTATAATAATAATAATAATAATAATAATAATAATAATAAGAATAATAATAATAATAATAAATACAACTATCTTATCACAAATAAAGCTATAATAATAATGATAATAATAAATACAGCTCACTTATCACAAATAAAGCTATAATAATAATAATTATTATTATTATTGTTATTTTTATTACTATGAATTAGTACATTCTGTGCGGCAGCATATTAATCGGTGACTATACTGCCAAAGCCTACTAAAACATGGCTTCTGCCCCTACCCCTGCCCCCCACTGATCTTACTTTAATAGCACAGCAACAAGTGACATCATGTGGAGTGGTAAAGAAGCAGAAACAAGACAGATTCTTAGTGGGGGTTCTGCTCTGATCAGAGGGAATACAGAATCACATACCTCATGCAGGCTTCACGCTTTCATCACATGCAGTTTAACAGTTTTGTTCAGTCTACTGTTCATGTCACTTTGATTGGGTCTGGTCATGAAGATTCACTTATTGGTAAAGTGGCTAAATAAAAACAAAACTCTATCTAAATGATCAGCTAATAATATGTTATTAAACCAGTAATCTAAGTGGATTAAAAAAATAATTATTCTATTAAGGTTTTACTTGCTGAAAAAGGTTGATGTTACAAATTATTTGTATTTGTAGTATACAATCTAAGATTCATTTCATTTTATCAACTAAGGTACTTAGATAAGGCAGATCCGGTTCCAAAAGGAAACACTGAATGCAAGGTAGGAATACTTGCAACAGGCTGCCAATCCATCACAGGACATTGGCCACCCTCTGACATAGCCAATCATGTCTGTGTAGATGTCCAGCCAGCTGATTTCGCCTCTCAGGGGTGGTGGACTAACATAATAGACCACTGCGCCACCCAAGCACCACAAGCTATTCCTGTATAATATCTTTCTGTGTATAAAAACAAACATGTAAAATTAAAAATGTGAAAGTAATGATTCATTTTTTGGTTGTGAGACAGCTGTCATAAATAGTAAGTATGTGGTGGTACCAGTTGTGGCAAAGCTAATCATTCATTAAAGTTGCTAGCTTACAAACAACAATATACAATGTGTACTGTCATAAATGGATAAAAACAATTATACTAACCTTTTAACTTAATACAAATTGGTGCCCAGGTTCCGCTAGCACACCAGCGCCGACATTCTGAACTCCTCGGTTCGAAACTCAGCGTTGCCACCGGTCAGCTTGGCACCATCTAGTGGGCATAATTAGCAGTGCCTGCAGCAGACACGCCTCTGCTAGGGCATGATGAACGGACTATGTGGGTGGGGTCTTCAAACGCTGTGTAAGGACCCTGATTGGCAGATAGAGAGGCGCCTGTGCAGAGTGCATAGGTGAAAAAGGGTTCCGCTAAGGGATGCACATGGGTAGGAGGAGGCATGAGCAACAATATACCCACCTCGACTGCAATTGAGGATTCTCCAGCAGCAGAAGACAAAATGACTATGTAAATTGGGAGAAAATGCTTAAAAGAAACAAACAAAAAAAACACTCACCTCAAGACAAATCAAGTACTGACATCACTATTTATTAGCCAGCTAGCTTAGTGCTGCCATTAGCTGCGAAACAGATTAAAAAGTGGACAAAAACAATTAAATTAACCTTTTAACTTTGAGCATTATGAATACATTAAAAAGAGACGTTATAAATACTATATTTATGCAAATATACAAATAAATGCAATATATGCAAACGTTACCGTAAGACAAATCAAGACTATTTATTAGCCAGCTAGCCTAGTGCTGCCATTTGTTGCAGATGAAACAGTTTAACAAATTAAAACAGATTAAACAAATTAAAAAAGTTAAAATGTTTGTGAACGTTGAACATGTGTGAACATGTTAAGCTCCTTGTTGGGCTCAAATCTGAGTCGCTTTTGTGTTGTAGTTCATGTGTAATAATAAAATTAAGGTACTTAATGAGAAAAAGACTGGGATTAAGACAATAAGAAGACATGAGGTCATTGAACCATTGAGCTTCTGGATGAGTAGCTATTAAAATAATTTGTGTAAATCTGAAGTGCTTCAAACTGTTTAGCTTGCAGCTCTGCTTAGACGTGCTACTAATGAGTTTATTTTTAACTGCAGTTGAAAAACACATTAGTCTGGGTTTTTTGTAGTTTTGTGCTTAAACAGTTAGCATGACTAAAGCTATAGTCTGGTGCATGCAAGGAAATAAATATGATGACGTTACTAATAAATATGTGATTATTTGTATGCCAAGTTTGTAAGTAGCAATTTTAAGAAAGCCCATGTTGAGGACGTTTGTCAAGGCTTAAGGTATTAGTACATCCAATTATGTAAGATTACTCATCATGCTAAGCTTAGAATTCTGAGCCATGTGGCACATCATTAAATCATCATTAGCTTGAAGAGCAATTTAAGGAAAATGTCAAGCTTAAGGGTACAGATATTTCGAGTTAAGGGGACGTCGGGTTACGAGGTACCACTGTATAGTTATTTGACTTAAGCTATAAATAAGACACAAAAGAACTGCTTCAGTTAGAGAGGGTGGATTTAGGTGCTGTGTGTGTGTATGTGTGTCTGTGCTGATTCTGAGTGCTGACGAATCTGTAACAAGCTAAACATTTACTGCAAAACAGCTAGATCCATGCTGTCCACTTAAGCTAAATGTTTACAGCAGTCTGTGTGTGTGTGTGTAAGCTAGATGTTAATGAGACGGTGACGGCTTTCAGAAAACTGTTCACCATTTAACAGCTTAAACGAAAATAATTGTTTTTTTGAGAAGCGTTTTTACTTGTTTCTTTTGTTAGGAAATTATTGCTTAGAAACACTGAGCAGGCATTAGGTGACAATAAACAGGAAACCCAATCCTGACACAATCCAGTATTGATTACTGTAATCAAAGAATACAGAGCCCCTAAACTGAGGGCTTAATGGATGGTTGGTGAAACAACTTATTTAAACACTTGCTTTCCCATGCCTTTTCTCTCTATGCACAAATTATATCTGTCAAAACACACACACACACACACACACACACACACACATATATATTCTCTGTGAAACCTCTATGTGAAACAAGCTCTAATTACATGCTATTACGCTAGTGATCTTTAGTCACATACATTCATTTGTAGCATCTGCATTATCCTAAAGATGTTCAAGATAGTTAAAAAGCTCAACAAACCATTCCAAGCTTTAAACTACAACCATCAATGACAAAATTAGAAGACACTTGTCTAACCAAATAAGGTGTGGCAAAGTCAGACAGACTACTGTGAAGAATTATAGTGGTAAAGAGGTAAACATACAGATAAGGAATCAATCAAGTGAGCCATACTAGAACTGGCTAAGCAAAAGACACCCGGTCCAGATAACACAGCAGTTGAACTGCTTAGGTTTGGCATGGCGGTGATAGTCAAATTGACAATGGTATGGAAAAACAAGTCAATTAGCACCATCATCAAGCAACGATTGATGAAAGCCTTTGTCCACCCAGTTTCCACATAGGGATGTGAAGCCTGGACACTGAAGAAAGAGGAAGAAAGATGCATTCAGGCTTGTGCACAAGTGCATTAGAAAACTGCTAAAAATCTCATGGAGGAAGATAATGACCACCGAGCAAGTTTACAAGATGGCTAGAACAGAAAAGGAGCCACTGAACCACATCAAGTCCTGCAAGTTATGTTACACTGGGCGTGTGATGAGGCCCCCACATGACAACATTGAAGTCAGTGTTATGACAGGACCTCAGGAGACAAGAAAGACCAAGAATAAGCTGAATTGACAACATCACAACATGGATTGCATTATCAGAGCTAGTCTGCTACAAGTGACACAAGACTGAGGGCATTGGAGAATGGTGACACATCTGTGCAGCCAACCATCACAAAGCCACGATGGCGTAGTGACATGACAGTGAGGGTCAAAAACAAAGGGCAAAATAAATTCTCTTTCTGTATACTGAGACATCCCTGTATTTTGATTGAATTCTAGGAAAATCATTATTATTTGGTAATACATGAAAAAGGTTTATATTCTTGCTTTAGTGCTTTAAGTCTATAAGTCTATAATAATAATAATAATGTCTTCATTGTTTTAAATAATTTGTATATAATGATTTATATGATTTATATACACTGATAAGCTATAACATTAAAACCACCTCCTAGTTTCTACACTCACTGTCCATTGTATCAGCTCCACTTACCATATAGAAGCACTTTGAAGTTCTACAATTACTGACTGTAGTCCATCTGTTTCTCTATATGCTTTGTTAGCCCCCTTTCATGCTGTTCTTCAATGGTCAGGATCACCACAGGACCACCACAGAGCAGCTATTATTTGGGTGGTGGCTCATTCTCAGCACTGCAGTGACACTGACATGGTGGTGGTGTGTTAGTGTGTGTTGTGCTGGTATGAGTGGATTAGACACAGCAGCGCTGTTGGAGTTTTCAAACACCTCACTGTCACTGCTGGACTGAGGTCCACCAACCAAAAATATCCAGCCAACAGCGCCCCATGGGCAGCCTCCTGTGACCACTGATGAAAGTCTAGAAGATGACCAACTCAAACAGCAGCAATAGATGAGCGATCGTCTCTGACTTTACATCTACAAGGTGGACCAACTAGGTAGGAAGTGTCTAATAGAGTGGACAGTGAGTGGACACAGTATTTAAAAACTCCATCAGCGCTGCTGTGTCTGATCCACTCATACCAGCACAACACACACTAACACACCACCACCATGTCAGTGTTACTGCAGTGCTGAGAATGATCCACCACCCAAATAATACCTGCTCTGTGGTGGTCCTGTGGGGGTCCTGATCATTAAAGAACATCATGAAAAGGGGCTAACAAAGCATGCAGAGAAACTGATGGACCACAGTCAGTAATTGTAAAACTACAAAGTGCTTCTATATGGTAAGTGGAGCTGATAAAATGGACAGTGAGTGTAGAAACAAGGAGGTGGTTTTAATGTTATTGCTGTGTATATACCACATGAACAAATGCCGCATAGACCAAGACATGAAGTAACAATAGAATTATTGGAATTATATGATCAAATTTCACTTCAGTTATTACACATTTAAGCCAAAGCTAGGAAAGATAAACTACATATGGATTTTATAGATGCTCCTTGACAAAAACTGGCTGATCAGAGTCATTAAAAGTACCAAATAATTGCATTTTTGTTCTTTTGAAGTTTAGTTTGAGTAAAAAATAACATTTGGAATAAAATTTTGTTAGCTTTAAATCTTGTGCAGTTTATAGCAGAACAGTGAAAATATGTGACCTTTTTATCATTTAATCTATAATGTAAGTTTTGTATTACTGAAGACAAATGATTTAACACCAACTTTTAAAGTAACTTTCTTCCATCTTTTCTTATTTTTCAATCTGTTTGATCCTTGCCATTCTTTATCATCGCAGTGATTCAATCTGAGACAGGGCAGATCATTACTCAAGCACCACCTGCTCCCTCCGTCACTCTGTCCTGAGACGCACAAGTCTGCACCAGCAATATTCCTACAGTCCACAGTTCAGCAAACTTATATGAAAAATGTGAATGACTACAGAGATTTAATAATGACCCAGTCAGATTTTATTTTAAGGCCAGTCATACACAGTTTCCAGATGAAATCCTGCTTTGTGATTGATGATTCTACAGAACAGATTTCCAGCCACATATAATTCAGTGGAATATGGATTTATTGGCACCATTGACACCTACCTGTGTGCTCTAGTGACTTCTCTAGGGTGCTAAAATGATTAAATTCATGTGGGGTAAATATGAGAAGCTGACAAAAGGCATTTGCCAAACAACACAATTCATAATGAAATTTTTGTGATTGCTGTACACTGATCAGCCATAACATTAAAACCACCTCCTTGTTTCTACACTCACTGTCCATTTTATCAGCTCCACTTACCATATAGAAGCACTTTGTGGTTCTACAATTATTGACTGTAGTCTATTTATTTCTCTACATAGTTTTTTTAGCCTGCTTTCACCCTGTTCTTCAATGGTCAGGACCCCCACAGGACCACTACAGAGCAGGTATTATTTGGGTGGTGGATCATTCACAGCACTGCAGTGACACTGACATGGTGGTGGTGTGTTAGTGTGTGTTGTGCTGGTATGAGTGGATCAGACACAGCAGCGCTGCTGGAGTTTTTAATACCTTGTCCACTCACTGTCCACTCTATTAGACACTCCTACCTAGCTGGTTCACCTTGTAGATGTAAAGTCAGAGACGATCGCTCATCTATTGCTGCTGTTTGAGTTTGTCATCTTCTAGACCTTCATCAGTGGTCACAGGACGCTGCTCACAGGACGCTGTTGGCTGGATATTTTTGGTTGGTGGACTCAGTCCAACAGTGACAGTGAGGTGTTTAAAAACTCCATCAGTGCTGCTGTGTCTTATCCACTCATACCAGCACAACACACACTAACACACCACCACCATGTCAGTGTCACTGCAGTGCTGAGAATGATCCACCACCCAAATAATACCTGCTCTGTGGTGGTCCTGTGGGGGTCCTGACCATTGAAGAACAGCATGAAAGGGGGCTAACAAAGCATGCAGAGAAACAGGTGGACTACAGTACAAAGTGCTTCTATATGGTAAATGGAGCTGATAAAATGGAGAGTGAGTGTAGAAACAAGGAGGTGGTTTTAATGTTATGGCTGATCAGTGTAATTACTAGAATGGTCATGTGAATTTGTCACATGCATTTCATGTGTAGTTCATATTACATAAACTGAATATTTATTTATTTATTAATTACAAACATTGTGGTGTGAAAATCTTTTAAATAATTATAACACTTAGCTCTGTTAGGAGGTGTACATTTCATGTCTAGCAGAGCTTTAGTATCAGACATTTTAGGTGACAAACCAGCTTAGGTTGCATCAAGGCTGCAGGCCGCTGACGAAGGCTGAGAGGTTGTAAAATATCAGCGGTTTAGTGCTGGATCTCTCAGACACCCACACTATTTACACCTGCTGATTTAAGACCTTCTTCATCAGAGCCCAGTGCTAACTATTTATGCTCACAAGTCTGTACAGCATTTTATTATTTGAAAAAAGAATAAATTCTTATAAAGAATTTAAACATTTTAAATAGAAAGTTTGTAGTAGTAAAATGACAGACAGAAAAATAGTATACAGGCATAACAATAACATATTTTTAAATATTTTTTTGACATGTAATGACCTATTAGAACTCTCTTAATATCATTTTAAAGTAAATATAATATTTGTACATCTTTTTTTATTTGTGTAATTATAGTATTTTATAGTGGCATTGATCTTCCGGTTGCTAGTAGGTTAAAACTTTATAGCAATAGAAATTATTTGGCATTATTTTGCATCCACTAATAAATTTATTGCATCATTTATTTCTTATTCATTTAAAAAAAATTTTTTTATATCTTAACAAATTTAATTTTAATAAAATGTAATAAATGTAATACATTTTGATATTGTCACGAATCGGGCCTCTGTGCTCCTGGAGTTTGTTTGTGTTCCATGCCCCTCTCAGCCCCTCTCCAGGAGCACAGGCCGACGCCCCCGTCATGATTGGTCGTCTGCTGACTATCCACAGCTGCACCTCATCCCAGGTAGATTGCTCTATATAAGGGTGCAGCTGTGGATCAGTCGATGGAGACTATTTTGATTTTGCCTTTGCCATGCCGGTTTGGGTCCAAGCTCATGTTATTTTGGTTTTGTCATGCTTTTGGTTTTCATGCTCATAGTACAGTTTCATAGTCATAGTTTGTTTGTCATGCTTTTGGTTTGGGTTGGTTTGTCTGTTTTTTTTTTTTTGCGTATGCTGTTTTTGGTGTTCTTGCTCAGTTTGTCAGGTCTAGCTCTAGTTCATGTCCAAGTCTTGTTTAGTGTTTAGCTTTAGCATTGTTAGCTTAGGGTTTAGGTTTGGTTTATTGTTCATGTATGTTTAGATTAGCATTAGCATTTAGCTTAGGGCATTTGTTAGTGTGTTTTTGTCTTGTGTAAATCCCTGTCTTGTGTTTTTGTTATCATTAAACTTTGTTAAACAGCATCTCTGCGTGTGTGTCTGCCCCTCTTGTCCTGTTAACCTAATTGTTACAGATATATATAAAATATGTATAAATCACTTGCATGTGGTATGTCATTAAAATCATGAGCTTTGGTATTTTATTCTACAAATTATAAAATGTAATCTGACCTTCACAACTGTCTAAAAACCCTTAAAACCCTTCATACCTTTTTAAAATAGTCATGTTTTTGTCTTACAGACTGAAATCAAAACTCACAATAAACTGTCTTTCTCCAGCTTTATTTACATACACATTTTGCCTTCCCTTCTGGCTTTGCAGATCTAGATTGAGGAAGATTTGCCCATTCTTCCTTGCAGAACTGTTCAAGTTCAGTCAAATGTTATGGTGCCCAGCATTGAACCAATCTTTCCAAGTTCAGATTTAAGCCACCAAATATATAAGTACCCCAAAAAACCCACCTAGGAAACTCACGCAGACTCTGCATAGAAAGGACCAGGACCGCCCCACCTGGGGATTGAACCCAGGACCTTCTTGCTGTGAGGGAACAGTGCTACCCATAATTGCTAGATTGTAGTGGCTACCTAAAATACTGAACCTGTTTTGTGCAGAAGCACAAAGTAAGAGAATTCCATTTGTGTTACACTTTTTTCTTCTCCTAGTAAATCTAAGATCATTTTGATATCATAAACCAGCACAGATCTAATATAGGTAAATAAAATAAATAGAAAAGCTATTCTCACTGACAGACTTGTATGCTACTGAAAGGCTAAAGGGAAACTCTTGCCCAGAGAAATGACTTATGCAGCAGATTTGAAGGTTAAAAATACATTGTGGCGTTTGGCTGGGAGCAGACCGTGGTGCGTGTGTTACTTGCCTGGGGGATTGCAGATAACAAATCAGATGGAATGTAAGTGATCTGAATGCATGGCCACCCTCAAGAAATTGACTTTGGTGACTATTTAGCTGCTGCTTACACAGTCAGCACACAACGAGAAACACAGTGTTCACATCGATCTGCTCAAATGCCAGCACACTGTTTCCTGAAGCTGATTTTATATGAACAGAGCAACCATTAAAACTCTAAATTTATGCCACATGCTTTTTGTTTTAAGAGGATTTACTATAAAACACATGCATACATTTATAAGGAAAGGAAAAAAAATAACATGAAGATATGCACAGAAAATATATAGCTTAAATTGAACAAGCATGTATAGTGTTACATTCATACCACTGTTATGTTGTCTGTGTGTTCACTGTTTGTTCCTGCATTAAGATATTACTGTTATCCGGCCATCCGGCTGGATTGAGCGACCACATGAACAACGATTGGCCTGTTGTTCATATAGGCGTGGGGTAGTAGTAAGCCGGATAGAGTCTCCTCGTAACTGATGCAACTATGACCTCTGTTGGCTAATTGATGGTGCCTGCACAGGGGCGGGGAAAGAGTGCGTTGATCAGAGTGTGTCTCTCTCTGTACACAGGGCTGATCCGCATTAGCCCTCTCCTAGTGCAGGTAAAAAAAATGCATATGGCTGCTGCTCATGTGTCGGAGGGGGCGTGGGTTAGCTTCGATCTCCTCAATCAAAGCGGGGATCGGCATTAGTGGAGAGGAAGCATGATGCAATCGGACAGTTGGACGTGCTAAAGTCGGGAGATAAAGGGGAGAAAATGCATAAACAAAATACAAAAAAGATATAACTGTTATTAAATGTTCATTTGTACATTTTAATATTAATTTGTAATGTTGTTTGAACTGTAAAGATGGACCCTGGGCTATATATCATATCAAATAATCAACTACTCCTGTGGTCTTAGAAAAAAAGCAGCCTCATAAGTGTTTATTGATTTCTTTTTTTTAATAAATGACACAAATCTGACTTTTTTATTTGTATTGTGCGTGAGGTGGCTAAATAAAAGTGAGAGAAAAAAATACATGCTATTATTACTTTCAACATTTCAATATACTGTAAATGTACAGCAGTTTAAAGAAAGACTTTAAGCATTACAGTGTAGCTGCAATATAGTTTGCAAATAAAATTTAGTTTTAGACATGGACCTCTGTGCAATACATATTAGAACATGAATAAATCAACTAAGGAGCCCTGATGAGCCGCTCAGGTGGCGCAGCGGTGAAATACGCAAGCACACCAGAGCTGGGTTTTTGAATACATCGTATCGAATCTCAGCTCTGCCATCCAGCTGGGCCGGGCGGCTGCATGAACAACGATTGGCTGCTGTTCATAGGGTTAGGGGCAAGTCGGATTATGGGTCCTCATAACTGGTGCAATTACGACCCCTGCTGGCTGATTGATGGCACCTGCACAGGGCTGAGGAATAATGCTGATCAGGGTGTGGCTCTCCGTGCACAGTGCTGATCGGTATACATGAACTCGACTCGTGCAGGTGAAAAATGCAGTCTGTACTGAGCACGTGTCGGAGGGGGCGTGTGTCAGTTGAGAAGCATCCTCAGTCAGCGGTGGAGGGTTGAATCAGTGGAGGATGCAGTCAGGGTAATTGGACATGACTAGATTAGGGGAAAAAATTGGGGAAAAATGTTGGAAAAAATAGAAAATAAAAAAACAAACAAACAAAAAAAACAACTAAGGAGCCCTGATGCTTTCCGCATATTAATAATACCCATTTTTCATATTTTAAAGGTCTAATATCTATCTAATAAATTATTTTTTATTGCTGGCATCAATCTGGCTATATAGTCAAAGCATTTATTTTGCATATGGCCAGTAATTGTGTACAAGGGTTTATGATTAACAAATATATCTGCTTTTAATAATGGGTTTATCATGACTTCTTGTTATTCTTTTTGAGCTTGTAAATACACAATTTTGCACTTTTTGTATGAACCTTTTCAATCTCTTCCTGCTGCAGTTCTCTGCAAGCCACATTTATTAAGCTGGTTGGTAAATAGCTTAACAAATGTGGATCATGCTGGCTAGTTTAGCCAATTCAAGGAGGAAAGCTGTCACGAATCCAGCCTCTCTGTGCTCCTATGTGCCCCACCCCTCTCTCGGAGAGCTCTCAGTTTCCAGCCAACACCTCTTTTTGATTGGTCCCCGGCTAATCATCATTAGGGATATAAGGAGGCAACTGGGTTTGACTCATGTAAGTCTTTTTTGGATTTGATTTGCCTTGCCTTTGTTCTGGCCATTTGCTTCTCACTCTGGTGCTTTTGCACTTGATTTGGACTCTGTTTGGTTTGCTTGTTAGCCTCTGCCTGCCTGCCTTTGCATAGTATTAAGCTTTGTCTTAGCCTTTGTTTGTTAGCCATGTTTAGCCTGTTTAGTTCTGTTTAGTCCTGTTTTAGTCTAGTTCTAGTCTAGTTCCTGTTTAGCCTTGCTCATGTGTGTTTAGTTTAGATAAGTGTTAGCATTTAGCTTAGCTTTAGAATTGTTTGTGTGTTTAGCTTAGCATTAGCAGTTAGCATTAGCATAGGTCACATGTTTGTCTGTCTTGTATAATCCTGTCTGGTGTACCTTTGTTTAGACTTGTTTTATTATTAAACACTGTTAAACGTCTTTGCGTGTGTGTCTGCCCTCTCTTGTCTCGTCTAGCCCAGCGTTACAAAAGCTTTGGACTTCACAGACAAAACTGGGCTCTGAATCACTAAAGCTCGAAAATCAGTGACAGTTTATTGGGTGGCTCTCACAAAAAAAAAGTATTGTGAAAAAAACCCTAGCATTAATCGGAGTTTACTATTATTACATTATTATTATTGTAATATTATTACAGTGTATAAATACCTACAGGGAGAACAGACTTCCATAGGCGTCATTTGTTTTATTGATTGGTATTGGCCAGCAGCAATGGCATTTGGATAAATATCTAGGGAGTTCCCCCCACGGGCTAGTCGTGCTGGCCGAAATATTGCAAAAGCATTTTGGGGCTGACCCTAAAATAGGAAAAGCACAATGATTCAGAGTGAAAAACGTATATCAAAATGTAAAGTGTTCTATTTTGTAACCCACTATTAAAACCCACAGACAATGTCAGCAAAGACATTAAGAAGTACAATTCCATCACAAATGCTTCAAAATTGTTTAGATAAGTACAATGCCAAGCTCCCTGGTAATGGGTGTCCTAAAAAGATTTAACCAATTTCACAATTTAAGTAAAAAAGAAACCAATAGAAACAATAAAGTCCTTATAAACTCTACCACCTCGATGTTCGACTGTTGATTTAAGATTTTGCTTGTTATTTGTCAGACAAAAGGTCCATTGTTGTCCAAAAGGTTTTAACTGGTCTGTCCATATAACCTTGTGCTTTTTTTTGCAAGTATCAGATGAGCACTGATGTTCCTCTAGCATAGCAGTGGTTTTCTAGGCACGTTTGCTAGGTCTCCTATTCATAAACACTGATTATTGCTAAGGCTAAAGCTGTAGGTGTTTTGCTCTTTTGTGACTTTATGGATGCGTTGTCCTTGAGTCCTTGGAGAAATTTCAAGGGCTCAACAAAATGTCAAGCCAGGTCAGGACCACTACAGGGTATGTATTATTTGGGTGGTGGATCATTCTCAGCACTGCAGTGACACTGACATGGTGGTGTGTTAGTGTGTGTTGTGCTGGTATGAGTGGATCAGACACAGCAGCACTGATGGAGCACTGATGTTCCTCTAGCATGGCAGTAATTTTCTAGGCATGTTTGCTAGGTCTCCTAGTCATTAACACTGATTATTGCTAAGGCTAAGAGTGTAGATGTTTTGATCTTTTGTGACTTTATGGATGCGTTGTCCTTGAGCCCTTGGAGAAATTTCAAGATCTCAACGAAATGTCAAGCCAACACCACATTCCACCATTTCCTTCATTTGGAGATAAAAGAAGAGAGCTGGGTATTATTAATACTGTAATTGTTCCCATGTTTTCGCTCATGCTGAAAATGTCACAACTGAAGGGATGTACGAGATCACACAGCACTTCTGTCTGTGACCTTTTCACAGTCCTGCCTCTTTACATAACCTCTCTCTGCTATTGATTACATCTAAAAGATCTGCAGCACTCTAACGCCACTTAAACATGTAAAGGTCCTGCTTGCATCCAATTACCTGTGATTGACATGTTCTTGATTAACACATAAATACAGCACATTGATTCATCAGTGATTCAGCCACACTGAGCACTCTTTATAAGCAAATGTGTTAGCTTGGATGAACTGGAAAAACACAAAGTAGACTGGAAACGACACGTTTTCTAGACTTATAGGTGTCATCTGCTAGCTGCTGTGTTAATTACTTGTAGGTGGATTGTTTTTATCAAAAGATCTAGACTGGCTACATCAGGAGATTTACGCTTTGGAAAAAATCCAAAACAAAATGTAGAAGATATAGCTTTCTAACAATATTAACCTGCAGCTGAACCATCACTTGCAGCATGGCTCAAGAATTGATACCTAAAACGTATTTATACCAATTCAAACATATTTCAGCATAGTGTTTTACAGTTACAAACCTAATTTCTGTAAAAATTGGTACATTCTGTAAAATGCAATAAAAACAAGAATCTATGATTTGTTAATTCTTATGAACATTTATTTACATTTAGATTTTTAGCATTTAGCAGACGCTTTTATCCAAAGCGACTTACAATACTGTGACAGTATATTGTCTAAAGTAATTGATGGTTAAGGGCCTTGCTCAAGGGACCAACAGTGGCAAACTGGTAGGGGTGGGGCTTGAACCAGCCAGTCCAGTTTTAACCGCTAGGCTATTTAACAGACAAAAGTATAGCTTCATTGTATTTTGTAACTTTGAAGAAGCACAACATGAACTCAACCCCCCACCACACTGCTCCCCATTGGCTGCACTCGCCAAGTAAAATATAAAGGTAAGTTAAATATTAAAATAACTAAAAGACAATGAAATATCAGAATACATATATCCATGTATATGAAATTTGTTTGGGGGGCCCAAATTATTATTTTTTCACTGGGGCCCATGAGCTCTTAGTTACACCACTGCTTGGTAAATAATTTAAGTTTCACCATCTACTGTCCATAATATTGTGATTCATTAGCTCCGAATTCCATACCATAAAATATATTTAATCTTAGCAAGTTGGCTTACTGTACATACACAGATGCTTATACACACACACACACACACACACACACACACACACACACACACACACACACACACACACACACACACACACACACACACACACTGTTATGTGTAGTTTACACCACAAACACGTCAAATAATTATTCATTGTGATTAAAAGAATCTTCATATTGACTATTTAGTGCACTAGAACTGCACTGGAAACTGCCTAAAGATTCACCACATAGATGATTTGGGACCCAAGTTCAGTGGCTGAACAGAATCCAAACAAAAGGAAAGCCACAAATACACAAATAAAACCTCTGTCACTGTCACAGTGGCTCAAAAATGAAAATCCTATCCCTGGAGAAAAGATTCGATATGAGGCTCTGCAGAGTGAAATACTGATGAGCTGATTTACATTTATCTGTGCTAATGTGGACCAGACCTCAGATAATTGTGATTCTTTCATTTTAAGAGCTAAATGTATTCATTACTGTCTCTCTGTTATTCAGTGTAAGAAGAAAATAAAGGTGTTAGCTGAATTCTGAATTCTGGAGTTTCCCTGTAAGTTGCAGAGATGTTATGTCATGGGCAAAGTTGGGAAGTGTGTGTGATCCATAACACCCAGTTTCACACTACTCTCTTCTCTTAACACATCTCTTTTCTCACACACCTCTCCTTCACACTGCATACAGAAACAGAGGAAATTACTGGAGAAAAACCTTACTGAATTACTGAAATAACCTGAAAAGAGGAACTGAGTGGTTAATTTAAGTAAATTGCATGAATAGTTACAATAGTGGGTAGTAGCATCAACTACATTTATTATGTTACCTTTACTGTAACTGTATACAACTGTAACTAACTGTAACTAGAACTGTAACCTTTCAATAAATTGTACTATCAGGTCTAAACATCATTATATCCTCGTCAGTTTGAAACTAAGCTTTGCCATACGACTGGGCTGGGTGGCTATATGAACAGTGAATGGCTTGTTGTTCATATAGGGGTGGGAAACCAGATAGAGAACTCCTAACTGATGCATTTACGACCTCTGCTGGTTGATTGATGGCGCCTGCACATGAACAGCCATAGTCGAGGGATAATGGGTTGATCATGATGTGGCTCCACATACACAAAAGCTGATCCGCATCTTGTGCAGGTGAAAGGATGCAGTCAGCTGCTGTGCACGTGTAGGAAGGGGCGTGTGTCAGTCTCGCTCTCCTCAATCAGCAGTGGGGATCAGCATCAGTAGAGAGGGTAACTGGATACAACTAAATTGGAAGGAAAATTGGGAAAAATGCATTAAAAAAACATCATTATATCCTATGTTAAGCACATATGGACAAAAGTATTGGGACACCCATTCTAATCATTATATTCATGTCTTTCAGAAAGCTAACGTGTAATAAATCAATTATATAAATGTAATAATATGTAGAGATGCATGAGTACCGATACTAGTATCGGGTATTTGCCCGATACCGCGCTCATTAACTTGTACTCGTACTCGCAAACGAGGCTCCGATACTAAACATCCGATACTGTGTGCCTAGTGCACATTGCTGCGTTATGCCTGGTTCACACTACACGATTTTTGCCCTGATTTTCGCTCGGCGACTGGTCGGCGCTAGATTTGCCGGCTCGGGAGCAACTCGGCGTTCACTCGGCGATCAAAACTCGGCTCTCGATCGCTAAGTGTGAACTATCCAACAACTCGATCCGACCGGCTCGCCGACCGCTCGGCGACCGGATCGAGTTTTCTAGCACGTCAGATATCTGATCTGAGATGTGCGACTGGGAATGAGTGACATGTCGAACAGCCAATGAGAACGCAGGATACGGTGTGAGGGGAAACGCAGGAGAGGAGCGTAAAAAGGTGGGACAGGGGCGTAATATAGTTTATATCAGAATACACCGGCACACACACGTTTTACAGTATTTCTGACCTGATCGTTCTCTACAAAACATAAAAACAAAACACCAACATTGCAAAAATATTTATTAACCTCCAACTCACTACAGAACAATCCATGCTATTCGTGTTGCCAAATCCACTCAGATTCATTTATTTTTCCTCCTTGATTTCATCACATCAGCGCACAAACACTACTTGTTGACGTGCACTTTTGGACGTGGTATCATTAAACTTCTCGTCACTTCTCACGTGTGTTTTCGTTTAAAAAAAAAAACCGGTATTCTAAATAGGTATCGGTATTGGTATCGGCAAGTACAAAAATACATGTACTTGTACTCGTACTCGGTTGGGAAAAAATGGTATTGATGCATCCCCAATAATATGCATTCATCTTTGCGCCAATTGTTTTTGGGAAGACCCAAAACAAGTATGACTGTGCTCTTGTGTACAAATCAAGGTGTACATGGACATAAACAAACCTTGGTTTAAAAAAACTCCAAACTTTAGCCTGCACAGAGCCCTGATCTCTCACTTTTTTTCTATTTATTTAAGCATTTTCTCCCTGACTGCAGTCAAGGTGGGTATATTGCTGCTTACACCTCCTTCGACTGAGCAGAACCCTTTTTTACCTATGCACTTTGCACAGACGCCTCTCTATCTGCTAATCGGAGTCCTTACATAGCGCTTGAAGACCCCACCCACATAGTCCGGTTATCCCACCCTAGCATAAACATGTCTGCTGCAGGCATTACCAATTGATGATGGCACCCAGCAGACTGGTGGCAACGCCAAGTTTTGAACAAAGGAGTTCAGAATCTCAGTGCTGGTGTGCAAGCAGAAAATCCTGCTGTGCCACCTGGGCACCTGCTGAACAGCTTTGGAATGAACTGGAACATCAGTTGAGGCTTTCTTGTGAGAAGCCTTCTCAGACCAGTGGCTGCTGTTGTAGATGAAAAGATCATACAGAGGTCACTCTATTTAAATACCATTTGTTTTGAAAAGTGCATTAATACATGCACCCACAATGACCAGGTTAGAAAGATGCATTTTCAGTGCAATATATTAATACTGTATATATATAAAATAAAGAAGTAAATTGGTGGTTAGATTTTCAGTTTATATCTCAGCTTTTCTGCTATACAGCTCTATCCTCGACTTCACAGATAGATTTCGGGCAAAAGAGAGATTACATAAATACAAAATGTAATCAGATTAATCCTGCAAAAAGGGTTCAGATTAATCCTGCAATTTGTCTCCAAAACATCTCATTTCATTACAGACTGAACATGGTGTGCAGTCTTATCTGTAATTTATGTTTATTAATTTATTTATTTTTACTGCTTTGGCATCACCTGGGAACACTGGCTGCAAGGCAGAAAGTCTGGACAGGGAGCCAATCTATAGCAGCATAAAGCACATTCATGCATCCTTCCTGTCACACCTATGGGTGATTTAGAGCAGCCTATTTGCCTTCTGCATGTTTCTGGGAGAGAGGAAAGACTGGAGAAACCAGTATAGAACCAGGGTCGATGTTTCTGTGTTTCCAAACTTTACCAGCTGCACTATTATTTTCTCAAGTTTGTAGTTCAGACACATGAATATGTCTTGCCACTGGCCTTTAGTGGATTGTGTTGAAAAGCTATATGTTGATAAGGGATTTTGCCAAATCAAAATGAGGTTCAGGGCTTTGAGAGCTTGCAGACACTGTCAGCTTCTCCTCCTGCTTAGAGACTCCATCACATTAAGATCCATCATACCCAGTCAGCCGCGACAGAACAGACATCATGCATCTGCTTTACTGACCTGTCTTGTAATTCAATCAGACCTTTATTAGTGCACTGAGATGTGAATGCTTACATTGTTTACTGTATTTAGAGTGCTGTAATTAAAAAAGGTTTATTGTACAATGATTATTAATTAGGGCTGTACCAAATTCACAGGAAATCTGCTTAGAAGATAGAAGATATACTTTATTTGTCATATATACATATACAGGTGTATAGTACTTGTATAGTACAGTCGCATATCCCAGCTTGTTTGGAAGCTGGGGTCAGAGCGCAGAGTCAGCCATTGTACAGCGCCCCCGAAGCAGACAGGGTTAAGGGCCTTGCTCAAGGACCCAACAGTGGCTGCATAGCAGAGCCTGGATTTGAACCACCAATCTTCCGGTTGATAGCCAAAGCTCTACCCACTAGGCTACCAATGTCCCTTGATGTCTGCTTAATTTAACAGACCTTGTTTTTCAAAAATCACTCTAGTGTAACAGACATTTCTGTGGTGTAATGTGCTAACAATGTTTGATGTACACTGATCAGCCATAACATTAAAACCATCTCCTTGTTTCTACACTCACTGTCCATTTTATCAGCTCCACTTACCATATAGAAGCACTTTGTAGTTCTACAATTACTGACGGTAGTACATCTGTTTCTCTGCATGCTTTTTTAGCCTGCTTTCACCCTGTTCTTCAATGGTCAGGACCCCCACAGGACCACCACAGAGCAGGTATTATTTGGGTGGTGGATCATTCTCAGCACTGCAGTGACACTGACATGGTGGTAGTGTGTTAGTGGGTGTTGTGCTGGTATGAGTGAATAAGACACAGCAATGTTGATGGAGTTTTTAAACACCTCACTGTCACTGCTGGACTGAGAATAGTCCACCAACCAAAAATATCCAGCCAACAGCGCCCTGTGGGCAGCGTCCTGTGACCACTGATGAAGATCTCAAAGATGACCAACTCAAACAGCAGCAATAGATGAGCGATCGTCTCTGACCTTACATCTACAAGGTGAACCAACTAGATAGGAGTGTCTAATAGAGTGGACAGTGAGTGGACATGGTATTTAAAAACTCCAGCAGCACTGCTGTGTCTTATCCACTCATACCAGCACAACACACACTGACACACCACCACCATGTCACTGCAACTGCAGTGCTGAGAATCATCCACCACCTAAATAATACCGGCTCTGTGGTGGTCCTGGGAGAGTCCTGATCATTGAAGAACAGCATGAAAGGTGTCTAAAAAAGCATGCAGAGAAACAGATGGACTACAGTCAGTAATTGTAGAACTACAAAGTGCTTCTATATGGTAAGTGAAGTTGATAAAATGGACAGTGAGTGTAGAAACAAGGAGATGGTTTTAATGTTATGGCTGATCGGTGTATGTGTCAAAGGAAAAGTGTGCTTCTCTACACATGTGATCATCTCTCTGTAGTCTCTGCTGTGTGTTAAAGGAACAAGCCAGTAAAGTATTATGCTCCTGATAGTTTGTCTATGTACTGTTTATTTCAGCAAACTCTAAACATGCTTTGTTACAGTGCCTATTTAAGATGCTCTAAAGTGCAGAACAAGAGGTTTATTTTATACTATTCAACACATAGTAAATGACTTAACACACATTCAAGCTATACTTATAGTATGTCAGTGTTTTGTCTACCTGTGTTAACAGTTTCTGTGTCCCAGGGCTTTATCACAAACCTGTATACTTCTCTACAAACACCTCACAGTCTGGACTTTGCCACCAAGGGCAAGCTGTGAAAATTGCTGCAGGAAGACCAAATGAGAAGGAAGACATGACATTTCACCCATGGTCCTCTCATGCAGCGGCTCATTGGTGTTCAGGCACCAAGTCTCTGTAAGATGTACCAGCCAGTAATTGAGCTATACGCCAGTTCTCATGAAGTCTGTCTGAGCAGGGGCTAGTCTCATAATCACTGTTTCTTTTTCTCTCAGACAGGCATTAAAAGGAATTACTTTTTTAGCCACAGCTTTGTATATTGGTTAAATATCCTGCTGTTGGGAGCATTCTTATAATAAATAAAGAAAGGGGTTTCACCTGTAAATATTCATTAAAAAGGACAGATTTTACACTCTGGTTACCTTTCTATTAACCTTAGACTGTTAAAGACACCACAGAGTATCGCAGGGCTAGAAATGAATGTGTCTTAGTGACGGGACTCCACTAAAAGCAACCAATTGGCTAACTAGATAATGTCATGAGGGCAAAAAGGTGCAGGTAAGTAGTGGGGTCACCTCACAGCAAGATGCTTGGGTTTTAATCCCCAGCTGGGCTGCCAGAGTCATTTCTGTGTGTAGTTTGCATGTTCTCTCATTACAAGGTCTGCTTTGGTTTCTAAAGATGTGCGGTCAGGATAATTGGAGCTACTAGAACCAATGAGGACAGTGGTAGCTTAGTGGTTAGGGCACTAGACTACAGTCTTAGTGGACAGCTGTAGACTAGTGGTTAAGGTACTGGACCAGTAATCAAAGGGTCACTGGTTCAAGCCCCACCACCGCCAGATTGCCACTGTTGGGCCCTTAAGCAAGGCCGTTAACCTTGTTGCTTTGGATAAAAGCGTCGGCTAAATGCCGAAAATGTAAATGTGGAGTCAGAAGGTTGCTGGTTCAATCATCTCTACTGCCAAGTTGCCACTGTTGGACCCCTTAGTCTTCAATTGCTTGCATGGTATTCGGTCATAACTGTAAGTCACTTTGGATAAAAGCATCCGCTAAATGCCATGAAAGTAAATGCACTAAAAATTGCTCCGTGAGTGTGTGTGTGTTTGTGTCAGTCCTGTGATAGACTGCTGACCTGTGTGGGGTGTTTCCTGCCTTCCACCCAATGAATCGGACCTACCGTGACCTTGACTTGAATGAAGCGGTGGTAAAACAGACAGTAAATGATGTCATGACGTTTTCCATGCATTATGGATGTGTTTTTTATTATATTATCTGCAGCGTGCACACTTACGACTGCATGTGAATACAGATTAAGCATTAAGAATAAGCATGAGAATTTATTCCAGGTATAAGAAACATTTTCTCTGCAGCAGTGACAAGGCTGACAGCTAGTGAGCACCGTGGCAGGTAATTTAGCGGGAGAATTCAGCGAGTGTCAGCCTCCTCTCTCTCGTGAACCACATTTTCTTTTACTGAGATACGATCATTCCTCTATCTCAGATATTTTTAAAAAGACGACCCACATAACACTCATCCAGAGCCAATGCTAAGTAGATTATGTCTCAATTTATTGATCTTTATCCATAAGTACACTAAATGTTCAGTGATATGTGGGCACCTGACCATGAAAAACCATGGGCATTAATATAAAGTTGTGCACATCTTGTGGCTATATTAGCCTTCACTCTTCTAGAAGAGCTTTCCACTAGAATTTGGAGAAGCCATTTGAGGCCAGTCAGTCAAAAAAGGATTTTTGAGGTCAGGCAGTGATGTTGGACAAGATGACCTAGCTCACAGTTGGCATTCCAACTCATGACCGCTGTGTTCAAAATGCTTGAGGTCAAGTCTCTGCAGGCCACTAGTTTCTTAACAGCAGCTTAATCAAATGAATGTCTTTTTGCACCTGGCATAGTACCAGTCATCCTGGAAAAGGAAAGGTTCTTCCCCAAACTATTGATACATGATACATGATAAGATTTTACACTGATCAGCCATTACATTAAAACCACCTCCTTGTTTCTACACTCACTGTCCATTTTATCAGCTCCACTTACCATAAAGAAGCACTTTGTAGTTCTACAATTACTGACTGTAGTCCATCTGTTTTTCTGCATTCTTTTTTTTAGCCTGGTATTATTTAGGTGGTGGATCATTCTCAGCACTGCAGTGACATTGACCTGGTGGTGGTGTGTTAGTGTGTGTTGTGCTGGTATGAGTGGATCAGACACAGCAGCACTGCTGGAGTTTTTAAATGCCATGTCCACTCACTGTCCACTCTATTAGACACTTCTATCTAGTTGGTTCACCTTGTAGATGTAAAGTCAGAGACGATCGCTCATCTATTGCTGCTGTTTGAGTTGGTCATCTTCTAGACCTTCATCAGTGGTCACATAACGCTGCCCACGGGGCACTGTTGGCTGGATATTTTTGGTTGGTGGACTATTCTCAGTCCAGCAGGGACAGTGAGGTGTTTAAAAACTTATCCACTTATACCAGCACAACACACACTAACACACCACCACCATGTCAGTGTCACTGCAGTGCTGAGAATGACCCACCATGCAAATAATACCTGATCTGTTGTGGTCCTGGGAGAGTTGAAGAACAGCATGAAAGGGGGCTAACAAAGCATGCAGAAAAACAGATGGAGTACAGTCAGTAAGTGGAGCTTATAAAATGAACAGTGAGTGTAGAAACAAGGAGGTGGTTTTAATGTTATGGCTGATTGGTGTATACACCTGTTAGCAATGGCTGTGGCTTAAACACTAGAACTAAATAGTTAGTTTGGGTGCTCACAATGGTGAGCAAATGCAATACTGATACACTCACATCTAGGGACAATTTATAGTAGACAAACCTCTTACACACATTTTTTACGAATGTGGGATGAAACCCAAGTGCCTTAAGGATATGCTGGAAAATTTCCAGACATAGAGTAATTAGAGCATATGATCAACTTCTGAGTTCTGATTCTGTACAGCACCAACACCATCTGCTGCAAAACCAAATGTAATCATTTTAATTAGCTGGGTTGCAAGTAAAAATACAGAGTAATTTGTTAAAGTTGCTGCAGAGTTACATGTGAACACGTACAGATGTTTTAGCTCTGTTTGCATAAACGTTTACCCTACCACTTTATAGAATCTGTTCTACACCACCAGGAGTTGTAGAACACCAGCTTTGCACTCTCTTGGTTACTCTAAACCGCTTTTATAAGGGTTTATAATCTAATGGTAATCTAGGACAGACAGAACATCTCTATCTAATAGAGTGGACAGTGAGTGGACACGGTATTTAAAAACTCCAGCAGCTCTGCTGTGTCTGATCCACGCATACCAGCACAATACACACTAACACACCACCACCATGTCAGTGTCACTGCAGTGCTGAGAATGATCCACCACCTAAATAATACCTGTTCTGTGGTGGTCCTGTGGGGGGTCCTGACCATTAAAAAACAGAGTGAAAGCAGGCTAAAAAAAAGTATGTAGAGAAACAGATGTACTACAGTCAGTAATTGTAGAACTACAAAATGCTTTTATATGGTAAGTGGAGCTGATAAAAAGGACAGGAGTGTAAAAACAAGAAGGTGGCTTTAATGTTATGGCTGATCAGTGTACATCTACATGTGTACAGTTCAATAAAGTGCTTATTCTTTGGAAGCTGTGGTCAGTCACAGTTGGTATCCCCAAGCTCTACCCACTAGGCTACCACCGTCCCTATACATAAGACAGCAATGACAAACAGGATCAATCTCTGTCACTGTCACAAGGTTGAACAAAAATCAGTATGCTGGTTGAGATTTGCATCTATAAGGGACTATGGGACACAGCACAGAAACATGACAGACTCCATCAGCTCTTTAGGACAAGAGTGCCCCACTATCAAATTATGCCTCCTAGGATCTACTAAACTTACCAAGTGAGCGACAGAATGAAAGCAGGTCACCTGGGGCATGAGAAGGATTCTTGTGTCTTTTAAGTCATGTAATGTAGACTTCAATGCTACAAAAAAGCTGATATGAAGGACACTTTCACACTGAATGTATAAATAGCTCATGGTGGCAAAAAACATAAACCAGCATATAAAGACCTGTCATTGGTAGTAAACCTTCAAAAATCCTTTGTTCTGCAATCTGGTGTGAAGTGTTGTACCGTACACTTACCACATTTGAGAAGTATAGCATCTATCATGGTGTCCTATTCTGCTGCTGCAATGCTGGCTAAATCTCACCACCACTGCACATAGATGCTGAGCGGAGGGTTTCAGCAAGGTGCACAGATGACAGTTATATGGGTCATTAATCTGTTATATAGTATAATCTTATATTATATGTCACTTATACTGTTTATTAAAACTACAAGTCACTAGATATGTTTACAACCAATGAAACATTCAGCAGAAAGCCTAGCAAAAACGTCTAGCTTTTTTTATTATAACTGAACAGAGTTTTATATTATCTCCTCTTGTCGGGTATGCAAGTCTTCGTCCACTTATAAAAACATGCAGAATGTGGAGTAGTTGCAATAAAATCCCTGTAGTATTCTACGGAGAACCAGGGGTGACATCTTGTATAAATAAAAATAACACGTGGCAAGATCCTAATGCGTGGCCACGACTTAGTAAGGTAAGGCATGGCAAAACCATCCTTTCACTTTGGCCACAGTAAACATATGTAACATACACTGATCAGCCATATCATTAAACCACTTCCTTGTTTCTACACTCACTGTCCATTTTATCATCTCCACTTACCATATAGAAGCACTTTGTAGATCTACAATTACTGACTGTAGTCCATCTGTTTCTCTGCATGCTTTGTTAGCCTGCTTTCACCCTGTTCTTCAATGGTCAGGACTCATTCAATGGTCAGGACCACTACAGAGTAGGTATTATTTGGGTGGTGGATCATTCTTAGCACTGCAGTGACACTGACATGGTGGTGGTGTGTTAGTGTGTGGTGTGCTGGTATGAGTGGATAAGACACAGCAGCGTTGCTGGAGTTTTTAAACACCTCACTGTCACTGTCACCTGTGGGCAGCGTCCTGTGACCACTGATGAAGGTCTATAAGATAACCAACTCAAACAGCAGCAATAGATGAGCAATCGTCTCTGACTTTACATCTACAAGGTGGACCAACTAGGTAGGAGTGTCTAATAGAGTGGACACGGTATTTAAAAACTCCAGCAGCGCTGCTGTGTCTGATCCACTCATACCAGCACAACACACACTAACACACCTCCATGTCAGTGTCACTGCAGTGCTAAGAATGACCCACTACCCAAATAATACCTGCTCTGTAGTGGTCCTGTGGGGGTCCTGACCATTGAAGAACAGCATGAAAGGGGGCTAACAAAGCATGCAGAGAAACAGATGGACTACAGTCAGTAGTTGTAGACCTACAAAGTGCTTCTATATGGTAAGTGGAGCTGATAAAATTGACAGTGAGTGTAGAAACAAGGAGGTGGTTTTAATGTTATGGCTGATCGGTGTAGATTACACTTTATGTAAGCTAATGCTCCAAGTTTTAACCCAAACCTGAATATATCATCTTTTCAAATCTCCTTCCCATTGTTACTAAGTTGCAGCCATGCATTAAGATCTCGTTCATGCGTTAATATACAGTAGAGTAGCCAGGCTTTATTTTTATTTATATGGGATTTGGTAAAAAAGGCTTAATACCAGATTTCTTGCCTTACTTTCCAATTTAGATCACAAACATTTGTATAAAATATTCTGCTCAATTTTAACTGTTTGGCTGCTATTAAACGAATCAACAAAAATAACAATATGATTATGTATATTGATAAAATACTACAGGGCGGCTCGGTGGGTAGCACTGTCGCCTCACAGCAAGAAGGTCCTGGATTCGAACCAGGTCCTTTCTGTGTGGAGTTTGCATGTTGGACCATGGAACGCATTAACAGGTTTCCCATACATCCTTATAGGAAAAAATACCTTGAAACTCAACACGTTTTAATCTTAACGCCACTCCCAGAACCAATTGACATTGAGTTTCAAGGTACCACTGTATTTGTTTCTACTTGTAACATTGCTTTTTAGCCAGTGTCATAATTTGGGGGTACACAAACCAGCCTGTTTGACAGCAATGTTTTATTTATGTATTTATTTTTGGTTTAATGTGAACATTACACAGTGCATTTTATATTTCATATATAAATATATACTTATATTAGTTTACCTGTTAAGCAACGTTTGAATCTGGGTTTGGATGTTACACAACTGGGTGGCTGGGAAACTGGAAAACGATGACATCATGTTTTAAGACTGTTACTGGGAGCTGAGGGAGTTTGAGGCTGATGAAGGAGCTCAAATCTTAGACTGAGATTTTAATGGGAGAACCATGGTGCCATCTGCTGGTGTGACCAGTAAACACAGAACAGAGACTAATATATCAGGCTCATTTTCTGAGTGCACTACATACTCACTTACCAGTTTGTTAGTTACAGTTAACATTTTATTAGGTACCACATAGCTGCACTAAGATATACAATAACCGATTACCATTCATATTTCACTCTGAACAATGAACCATCCATTTGTCCAGCAGTAGGAAAGGAACTAATAAAAGGTGACCACTAATCATTTTCTCTGCACTGGAGACAGAGGAACAATAGTAGCTGGTGACACTATGCATAATATTTCATCCCTTTGTCCAGCAATAGGAAAGGAACTAATAAAGGATGACCACTAATTATTGTCTGTGCCCTGAAGACAGTAGCTGGTGAAACATGTATACTGCAACCTCACAAGACTGGCCTTCATGAAATATAACTGCAGGTGTTTGTGTTAATCATTTGTAAGCTCTTAGTGGTGACCGGTATCAAAGAAAATCACTGAGATTGTGGCTAGTACATATTCTATCATTCAATAAAATCAAAATTCTTTGTTGAAGCACCTTTTATTTTAGGACAGCATTCAGTATTTTGGGTCTCAGTCTATCAGCATGGCACATTTCATTCGGTAGTCTTAGCCCACTACTTCCTGCAACAGAGGAGTCAGCAGGACTGTGAGTAAAAAAAAAAAACATGATTAAAAACATATATATTATATATATATATATATAAAACGTATATACTGTACTTAAATGTAAATTTTTAAAATGTAAAATTTTGACCTGCTACCTCAACTTTATTTTATTTGTACAGCACTTTTTACAATGGACATTGTCTCACTCAAAGCAACATCACAGAAGAAACCTTGAGAGGAACCAGACTCAGCAGGGACCCCCTGATACATACTTTCTTCGTGTGAGTCGAGATTGGTGAATTTGCCCACAGGTGACCCCAACTAGGTAAAATGGTTACTGATGTTATTAACTAAAACAAATTTCCTATAACACAATCTCCTAGTTCTTCTTTGATTCTTCTCTTTGACAATTCTGTCGTGTACAAACCATGATGCTAGACAGCCAGTCTTCTCCCCAGACATCCATTAATTTCTGACACTCAATTTTTTTTTTATCAAACTATGATAACCATGCTGCAGCAAGCCTGTTTTCATCAACTTGTAAGAATTTGCAATAAAATGATATCATGATAAAAACACCCTAACACACTGCAGCCAGGTGCAGTCAAACAGATCCAGATAATAATTGTACTCAGATTTTTGGTCAGCTGTGCTGTAGTGGACAGCAACAATAAAAAGAGGAACATAATTTTCACACACTTACATTAATATATAGGCCCAAAGTACTGAAGTATAGGCTGCACATACATAGTATACTGTCGCCCATGGATCATAAAATATGAACACTTGGTAGGACGGCACAGTGGCGTAGCAGGTACTGTAGGTAGGGTGGTCACTACCATAATCCCAAAAAGAGGACATGAGACCCCAAAAAGGAGGGCATTATGGTGGATAGTCAGGATAGTGTCTACAGCACACGAAATTAAATCTTTAATTGATATAATTGTGATGCAATCAAATAAACTAGAAAATTGTCATATTAATAAACGTTCTGCTCACCACATTTAGAGTCTATTTGAGATACTTTAGTACAAAATGCATGAAATTTATCTTTCCGACTCTCTGAAATGAAAGGTTGGTGAGTTAACCATGAGCTGTATGTTGTTCTGGTCATCCTCGCCGAAAGTGGCGGCTTTAAACCAATCAAATACAAGTCATTTCTTTTGAGATGTTCATAAGCCAATAACAAGCAAACAAATTATGATCATTATAAGCATTCGGTTAAATCCCAAAGGAGTTGTACTATGGACAGGTGGATAAAAAGTCGGTCCGTCCACCCTAAAACCTGAATTATGGAGGCCCTAACTGTAGGGTACCCTAGTGCACTTTTAAACTACTAGTGGTAGGAGTATAAACAGAATACATCCAAGGGCCCACAAAAGGCCTATTAAAGTATGAGTTATATTATCAGATTTTTTGTAAATTTAGTAACATAAATTAACACAATTTGTAACTAAAGAAATGTTCAAGCTGTACATCAAGGTTCAGCATTTTTCTTTATCATTTTTAACTGTGACTCAGCAGAAGTAGAAGTCTGATATGAAGCAGTACTGCCCTCTGCTGGTCTACATGCGCAATAACCTTAAATCAAATAAATAAATAAATAAATAAATAAATAAATAAATAAATAAATAAATAAAAAAATAAAAAAATAAATAAATACATACATACATACATACATACATACATACATACATAAATAAATAAATAAATAAACAGACTGTACTGTTTTACTGATCTATAAAGCAAGGATTAAATTGAGGACAGTTTGTTACAATTTATTAATATAAAAGCACTAAATAAAAAAGCATTAATATAAAATAGCATTAATATAAAGCACTACCACTTTGGGACAGTGGTAGCCTGGTGGGTAGAGATTTGGCCTATCAACCGGAAGATTGGCGGTTCAAATCCAGGCTCTGCTGTTGGGCCTTTGAGCAAGGCCCTTAACCCTGTCTGCTCCATAGGCGCCATACGATGGCTGACCCTGCGATCTGACCCCAGCTTTCAAGCAAGCTGTGATATGCAAAGAAAGAATTTCATTATACTGTACAACTGTATGTGTATATATGACAAATAAAGTATAGCTTCTTTCTTCTAAGTGAAAGTAGGGACAGCTGTTGCTCCCAAATAAGCACTGGCCCTTGTATTCCTTGTATGTTGGATGAATATTTAAAACACTGTGGCTTGTTGAATCCCTTTAAGCCCCCCAAGGTTTAAATATTAAGTACTACTGTTTTTTTTCTGCCTGGGTTTCTTCTGGATTATTCATAATTTTTTTTAACTTAATCACATGTCAAACAAACAAGATATCTGTACATTCGGGTGTCACTTTTACTATGGTTTACTACATGAAATACTTCCTAAATAGCAGAATTATTTAAAATAGTTGTTGTACTTTTAATATTCACTTGGTATGGTAAAACTAATTCTCTCCTTTTTACACTGAGAACAAAAAAAGAAAAAAAAGTAAATAAAAATCAAAGAGGTTAATAAAAAGAAAGCATGAGGTTTAGAGCCTTACTTAAAACATTATGTTCTCTGTAGTAAAAACACTGCTGCACTACTGTAATAACTACAGTTTAGTCCCACTCTGTGCCTATTAATCCATTATTTACAGTAAACTTTTACTAAACAAGGTGCTTGGGCGCCACAGTGATAAAACACGCAAGCCCACCAATGCTGAGATCTTGGGCTTGTGAGTTCAAATCTCAGCTCTGTTACCTGTCGGCTGGGCGCCCCCTAGCAGGCACATTTAGCATAGCCTGTAGCAAACAAAATTGGCCACTAGTCAGCTGGGTGAGAAAAGACCGGACTAAAAAAGGGGTGGGGTCTTCAACATTGTGGAAGGGTCCTGATGTGCAAATCCACCAAAGTATGGGCGAATAAGAAGGGGTCAGGGACTGCACACCTGCTGAGGAAGTGTGTATCAGGTAAATATACCCTCCTCGGATGCGATCGGGGTCCTAAGCAGAGGTAGACAAATTGGTTACACCCAGAGCGGTAGAGAGAACAGAGTGGCGACACTCCCATAGGGAACCGTTGGAAAGGGGGCGGGACATATTTTCTGTGCAGCTTCCGGGTTGTGGAGCTCTGTATAGTTCCAAACAACCCATAGAGCCTCATTCATTTCCACTACTTATCCAGCATTTTTAGCTGTTTGTTGCTTTGTTTTAAAAAAAATAATGAATTTAATGTCATTAATATACTTAATACTGTTATTGTTTAGCATTTGCTCAGCACTAAATGTTACATGTTTATCTTAATTAATAGATATAACTGAATTTAGCTTAGTCAGCTAAGCTAAATTATTGACACGAGTCTTTTCACCTAAAATTGATTAATTAAAAGTTGATTAATCAAGAGTCTTGTTACAGAAATGATAATAAAACATCAGAGCCATAATAAATCATTATACTTTTACTTTCATACTTAAGTACATTTGAAGGTAAATTTAGTTTAGTACTTTAGTGGAGGTATTTTTACTTTTACTACTACTTTTACTGGAGTAATATTTTACCTTGGATATCTCTACTTCAACTCAGCTACATGGTTTGTGTACCTTGTCCACCACATACATTAGACAAAATGAACTAGTGCATATTAATTATGAATTAATTCATGTATTACATGTAGAAATAAATTATTACTTACTCATGAAATAGATGAATGAATGCTATGTCATGTACATGCACTATAATGTTAAAGGTGCGGTAGTGTGTTTATGAACCTGTTCATTTAGTGCAGGTAAACCTTATGAATCCAGCCACATGGCTTAGTGTTTAACCAAAATGATTATTATTATGAATCCTCAGGAAAGTGAAGGGAGATTAGTTTATGTAAAAAACAAAACATAAAAAACTGTTTAAACTACTTAATGATATCGCATTATGTAATGTATGCTAATATAATGTACTGTGTGTTAACAAGAACGACCTATTAAGTCATTATAAACATCAATCTTCCACTTCATATACAAAATTGACATTAAAGCAGATGCAGTAAATGTAAAGGCAGGTGAAAATACCCAGAAATTGTACAAATGTTTATTATTTACTGTTTAATATTTCATTTACTGCTGCCTGTCCCATATGAGAACATGACAGTGCTGGGTTTGTTTGGAACTATCGGAGGGTTACATGAACCACGTGACCGCGTGGCGGCGAGATCAAGGAGTGTCGCAACTCTCTCTATCTACGGCTCTGGTTACACCTAATTGGGATTAATCTGAGACACTGAGCCCAATCAGAAGTGTGTGAATGTAATAAAACAAAACAGAGACTGAACAGTGACATTTATGCCACTCTGGATACCACGCTATTTGGTTACTTGGAATAACTGGTTACATCCGACCAGCCTGGTCCACTGGTTACAGATATGAATGGGTAATTATGGCTTCTTCTATATGACTTGTATTTTAGTAACATTTAGTCTCCTAATGTCAGTTATCCTTTTTCTTTTTTAGTGCTATGAACCACACATTATTCCCTTACCTCCATGATTACTCAAAGAGCCGAGAATGAATCCCTTGTGGTGAAGCAGCACAGTGATTATGTGCTGATCCCTGATTTTTGCCAATCACGGAACACTTTTTAAAGTGGTGTATTTTAACAAATGAAAACAATTTCCACAAGGGGGAGCTCATGGCTCTGTAGTCATACTGGTGCTTTGCATCGATGACATTGTGTGTCCTTTTCAGTTCTAAATCAGACACAGACATATGCTCCTTCTTTAAATTACCACGGTAGCTTAGGTCCTGTAAATATAGTTCTACAGATGTCTTGACTATCAGTGAATCAATGTCTCTACCCAGCCAGCTTTAAGCATCTATCAATCCATGTTTGCTAATTTACTTCGCTCCACACCCCGCTTTAATGACATTCTTGTGCTGGAGTGTCTGGTGAGATTCTCCGTCTACAGAAGCTAATTTATGTAACCAATCAAGCGCTCATTTGTCAACCATCACTCTGCATTTGAGTGACTGCAGGAAACCCATGCTGTGGTCTCTGGGGCGTTGACATATGTTGTTTTGTTATTTTAATTGCAATTAGTGGATGTGTCTGAGTAATAAAGGATGAGGGAACAGGGCCGTGGCAATATGGCCATCCCACAATGACAGAGGTATTAGGTACAAAGAAGGATAAAGATAGAAATCAAAAGAGGATCATTATACTGATGAATATTTTTACACATCTAAATAGGGGTGTGTAATGTAATGCAGTATATGTTTTGTTTGTTTGTTTATTAGGATTTTTAATGTCATGTTTTACAATTTTGGTTACATTTATGACAGGAACGGTAGTTACTCATTACACAAGATTCATCAGTTCATATCGAACACAGTCATGGACAATTTTGTATCTCCAATTCACCTCACTTGCATGTCTTTGGACTATGGGATGAAACTGGAGCACCCGGAGGAAACTCTCGCAGACACGGGAAGAACATGCAAACTCCACACAGAAAGGACCGCCCCACCTGTGGATCGAACCCAGGACCTTCTTGCTGTGAAGCGACAGTGTTACCCACTACGGCCAACGTGCTGCCCAATGCAGTATATGTAGATTTCTTTGATGATGATCATGATGATGGTATATACAACAATGTTTTAGACTCACAGAGCATGTTTGCTTTTTCTTGGCTGTTTTATGGTTATGTACTAGTTCACCAGAACGAGTTGATGGCCACTACCGTAGTAAAGCTTTTGGCTTATTGGCTTTTCATTCAGTACTTGTCATTATGCTACTAAACACAGACATCCTAGAGGGAGAACACACATAAAAAGGTCACATAATATGTGATGTAAGAGGTGAGCCGTGTCCTAATAAAAATACTCTGATTCCACCACTATTTACTCTCTTTTTTCACTATTTACTCTCTTACTCTCTTTTTTGCTCTGTGTGCTGCACAATATATTAATTCACTGTATTGGGCAAAATATTTGTATAACCCTCTCCAAAATGTATTATTACTTTGCTCCCAGTGTTACCAGATAGGCTTCCTACCCACCATGATCCTCACCAGGGTAAAGTGGTTAATAATTATATATTAAGGAACAAACATTAGTAAGCATACTGCTTTACTTTGGGCTGCATGGTGGCACAGCATGTAAAGTGGGCGCTGCACAGCACCAACAGATTTGTGGAATAAACCTGAACTCTGATTACTGGGTACACCAGGGGTAGAAATCATTGTAAAAATAACTATATCATCTTTTACTGCTCTGTTTGTGGCTACAACTATGACGGCGTATTAGGGCCACTTTAAAGAAAAATATTTTTGTAAGTTTCGATTTTGAGAATAAAGTTGAAATAACTACAAGAATAAAGTCGTATAAGTTTTGATTTCGAGTTTAAAGTCGAAATGATTACAAGATTAAAGTCAAAACAATTACGAAATTAAAGTCAAAATATTATGGCCATGGCAACTTTCAAATCGGTTTCACAAATAAAAAAATCCCCAATCTCCTGCACATCAGCACCAGTGTGTTATTAGTATAAGGACAATGAAATGGCTTTGTAATAAACTGGGTTTATTTAGAAGAACGTGCGCCAACGGTGCGCTAGGCATCTGCGTAGTCAGCAGTACTTCAGCTGAGCCTTATAAACTAAAGCCGTACGGCATCGCTATAAATGGTTGCATTGATGGGTTTAGTCGTCATGTCATGTGGATGGAAGTGTACAATACAAACAGCCACCCAAAAATAATCTCAGGTTATTGCATAACCACAATAACACTCATTATAAGCTGCCCTTGGTGCTTGCGTGCCAATCCAGGTACTGAGACCCGAGCTTCTCTGAACTGACAAGCCTGCAACGGCTGCACACTCTCTCTTTGGCCATAATATTTCGACTTTATTCTCATAATCATTTTGACTTTAATTTCAAAATAATTTCAACTTTATTCTCAAAATATTTCGATTTTTTGCTCATAATATTTTGACTTTATTCTCATAATATTTTGACTTTAATCTCGAAATAATTTCGACTTTATTCTCATAATATTTCGACTTTAATCTCGAAATCGAAACTTATAGGACTTTATTCTTGAAACTTAAAAACTTAAAAATATTTTTTACAGTGGCCCTAATACGCCATTGTACTAACAGCCTCCACTCTTTTGGAAAATCTTTCCACAATATTATAGAATTAATCTCTGGGAATTTGTGCCAACAGACACTTGTTAGGAAGGCACTGATGTTGGACAAAAAATACAAGGCTCGTAATCAGCATTCCAATTCACCCAAAGGTGTTTAGGCTAGGCTGTGAGCATGACACTGGAGTTTCTTTACACAGAGCTATTGGTCCTCGCTTTGTTTCCACTGGTACAGTCACGCTAAAACAGAAACTATTGCCACAAAATTGGAACCATATAATTGCCACAAAATTGGAACCATATAATTTATTTAATATATTTAATATTCTGCACCTGTTAGCTGGTGGCTGAGACACATTTCTGATGTGCTCAAAATTCTACAATTAAAAGTACATTTGATTAATAATCAAATATGTCCACATAATTACTGCTCTGGTGTTGATCTTCATATTAAAATCTGCAATAAATCTTAGTAAACATGATCACTCCATCCTCCCACCATACTCTAATATTGGTAAATTAAGATGAAAATTCAGTTTTTGCCATTTTTTCTCCTTTTCTCACTTGTCTGTCTTTCTCTCTCTCTTGGTCTATATGCCTCACTGACTTCTTATTAGCCAGCCCATATTTCACATCAAAAGCACAGATGCCAATAACCTCACTCTGCCCCCTAAATGCTAAATTATTATTATTAAAGTGTGATTGACGGGACTGGTTATTAATTATAATCTTGTGCACATATGCAGGGTGACAGTAGGAGAGGAAACGGCTTTGTGTGCCAAGGCGCCACCACATAGAAGCTAATTTGCTCTGACACACTATCAAAGCAGGCACATCAGCCCTCCCATGGCAGTTCCTATAGGAGGCACATGCGTTTAAAGGGGCAGCATGGCACTCAGATGAGATTACACGAGGGGTGCACCAAAGATCAATAGGTAAGGTACGTCATGTACATACAAACACTCAAGTGTGATTTTGGTGTGATATTTTTAGGCAATCAAAATAAATGTGTATATAATATGATACAGAAATACAGATACAGATACAGATTTCTACACTCACTGTCCATGTTATCAGCTCCACTTACCATATAGAAGCACTTTGTAGTTCTAGAATTACTGACTGTAGTCCATCTGTTTCTCTGCATGCTTTGTTAGCCCCCTTTCATGCTGTTCTTCAATGGTCAGGACCCCCACAGGACCACTACAGAGCTGGTATTATTTAGGTGGTGGATAATTCTCAGCACTGCAGTGACACTGACATGGTGGTGTGTTAGTGTGTGTTGTGCTGGTATGAGTGGATCAGACACAGCAGCGCTGCTGGAGTTTTTAAATACCGTGTCCACTCACTGTCCACTCTATTAGACACTCCTACCTAGTTGGTCCACCTTGTAGATGTAAAGTCAGAGACAATCGCTCATCTATTTCTGCTGATTGAGTTGGTCATCTTCTAGACCTTCATCAGTGGACGCAGTACGCTGCCCACGGGGCGCTGTTGGCTGGATATTTTTGGTTGGTGGACTATTCTTAGTCCAGCAGTGACAGTGAGGTGTTTAAAAACTCCATCAGCATTGCTGTGTCTTATCCACTCATATCAGCACAACACACACTAACACACCACCACCATGTCAGTGTCAATGCAGTGCTGAGAATGATCCACCACCCAAATAATACCTGCTCTGGGGTGGTCCTGGGAGAGTCCTGACCAATCAAGAACAGCATGAAAGGGGGCTAACAAAGCATGCAGAGAAACAAATAGACTACAGTCAGTAATTGTAGAACTACAAAGTGCTTCTATATGGTAAGTGGAGCTGATAAAATGGACAGTGAGTGTAGAAACAAGGAGGTGGTTTTAATGTTATGGATGATGGTGACGGTGTAGGTTGTATGCTTATTGCCTGCTTTTATCCAAAGTGACTTCATTATCATTTAAAATAATAAAAATAATAGGAAGTAGGTCCATACCTTCTGGCCCATAATGTCATGGCAGGTGGGCATGATACTGTAGTTCGTGCCCTCTGCCTATCTATATGGCAAAGCTACATGTTTAGTGTGAAGAAACTCCAGTGTTTTGTACAGAACCCTAACCTCAATCCTACACCTTTGGAATGAACGGAACATTGACTGTGAGCCAGGCCATCTCATCCAACATCAGCAATGCTTTCTTGACCCTGCCAATGCATGTATGACTAAATGGCCACAAATACCCACCGACACACCAAAGTATCTTGTCCTTCTAGAAGAGTAAAGGCTGTAACCGCTGCAAGGGAGGGAGATTTAATTAATATAAATTACTATGGTTTTGGAATTATATTTTTTACGTTTTACTGTCAGGTAAGCTACCTGGCACTCCCATTTGGTCCTATACTTTACCGCCTAGTAAGTGTTTATATAAAATGACATTGTCTGAACATTCCTAAAAAGCTGATATATTTCCAGTGTATCACTGAACCAGTTTTTTTACTCTTATGAGTGTTTATATATCACAAACAGAGCTGCCTGATTCACTAATGGAATTTATAAGATGCTTTGTAATACACTTAAAACACCCTTATAAACTTTACCTGCTGGACTTTTACTGCTCTTAAGAATGAAGTGTGCCAGTGGTGTAAGATAAATGTCTAGCTTGTTCGTATTGACTCCATTAGGTGAGTGTGTGGGGGGCACTTTAATAAAGGGCTGGTCAGGAAAAGGAGATGTAAGTGAGGTGGATCAGTGGTGTGTTTGTGTGGGTGGTGTCACTTATTAGGTCATTTATCACTTTTAAATGGAATGTTTATTACTGCCAAGAAGAGCATCCAGTCAACACAATCTCTTAATACATGTGTAGTCATAGTCTGTGGCAAGGTTTGTCTTTAACAATTCAACAATTATCATTTTGACATTCTGTCAGTGTCCACATGGGTTTATTCGTACCTATGAAAATTATGGTTACTTTATATGTTCCCTAGAGTAAATGTGTGATGGCCTGTAATAGACTGGCATCCCATTTAAGCTTGCAGATCACAATGACCATGACAAGTATAAACAGAAGATGAATACATATTTATCTAATATTGATTTTAAAGCAGTAAACATTCATTTAAAAAGAGGATAACCGTTTTTAGTGCAGCACAATGCCACAGCAGGCAGTGTTGGTGACACACAGCTTTTTGAATCTTGGGTTTAAACCTTACCTCTAGTCAGTTTCTTGTTTGTTTTCCTGATCTATTTTTTTCTATTTAGTGATGCATTTTCTTCCTTTTTCTTCATTTTTGCATAGTCGATTATTTTTTTTGCTGCTGTGGATCCCTGGTTGCACTCAAGGAGGGTAAATTGCTGCTCACGTGCCCTCCGACACGTCCTAGCGGACCCTTCTTTACGCCCATGCTTCTGCACAGGCGCCTCGGTCTGCTAACCAGGGTTCTTGCACAGTGTTTGAAGACCCCACCCACTTGGTCCGGTCATTTCCCCACCCAGCGGACACGGTGGCCAATTTGTGTCTGCTGCAGGCACTGCCAATTGTGCCCACTAGATGGCACCCAGACGACCGGTAGCAGAGCCGAGATTTGAACCGGGGCAGGGGCGCAACTACCGGGGGACTCATACTTACGGCATTGAACCGGGGTGTTAAAAATCTCAGCGTTTTCCTGATCTCATGGTCATGAGTACATCATACACTTTATGGCTGAGAGTATGTTGACGTTGCTCCTGATTATTCAGGTTCAGGTGTTTTAGCCACACCCATTGCTAACAGGTATACAAAATCAATTATATCAAATAAATCTTCATAGCTACAGTATGAGAAAGTTCACTTCTTGTTCTAGCAAGGTCCATAAAGGAATTGCTTGGCAGGTACAGTGTGACCAGCCCCTACCTTAACCTAAGTGCAACCTAAATTGGGATTCATTAAATTCTTGATTGTGAGCCAGACCTTTTTATCCACATTCAGTACATGACGTTACAAATCACAAATGCTCTAAAATAATCTGAGGAATCTTGTTAAAATTCTCTCAGAAAAGTGGAGATTGGTATAATCACAATGGCTGTGAGGGCTGGAACTCATTATTAATGCCCATGATTTTGGAATTGGTTATTCAACAAGCTCATAGTTGCCTAGGTGTCTACACAATGTATATGCAAATATGTCCGTTTATTTTATTATTATTATTATGCATTTTTATTTGTAGTCTGCGATCTTGAACATACAGTCTGTCTAAAATCTGATCAGTAGGGGGCACTACAGTATCATGATGTTTAATAGAAAGAAAGAACAAACCTTACCTTGCGTTTTCCATCTCTCACTAACACACAAGCCATGTAGGTAAGCACAGAGCAGGTGACTTTAATTAATTAACTAGTACCATCAATCACTGTGTTATGGGTTCTAATTTTGAGTATAGCATTTCATCACTGTCTTATAAAGGCATCTAGCTTTTATTATAAATAGGATAATTTTGGTGTTGCCACCTCCAACATCATCACCTCCAACATCATTTAATTGTGATGCCTCATGTTCAGTAGCTTTGATGATAGCCACTGATAATGACATGATGCTTCCCCTTAACTACCACTAATGCAATATTAAATTATCTGATAGTCCAAATAATTATATACACACACCCAGCATGGGCTCCGACACCGTGATAAACTAAGAGGTGAAAATTGGTAACCTGAGAACGAAGAACTGTACTCGAGATTTAGCATTCGGAGCACTGATGTCTACCAAACATCATTTTTAATAGGCCTAAGAGCTTAAAATTAACCCCCCCGAAGCCACTCAGTTCAATTTGTCAGCACGACAATTCATTTGGCAGTCCGGACCGAGCTCTATAATTTCTCGGTGCTTTCCACTCTCGCAGTGTAAATGGACACCTTGCACCAGTCCTTATCAACACATTCATCAGGACCTCCAAGTGCCGTCACTATGTGATCCCTGAGACCAGCGCATTGTTCAGCCTCATTATTCTAGTATGTATATTTCAAATAAAATAAAACACCTCTGCTATTTGAGCAGCCACCTCACTCAAGCAAATGGAGTTCAAATTGCTTAAAATGAGGGGAAAAAGTGAGGGGAGTGAGCAAAGGGAGAAATTTCCTTCTAGAAAATGACTAATAGCTATTTCTGCTGAAAACCGTGCAATCATGTCGGACTATTCAAAAGGAGAGGGTGTCTAATTTGCTAGTGCATTTTTCTCTCCATTGTACTCCCCACTCACAGTCTTCTCCCTTTCTTCCGGCAGCACTCGCTTCACTCCTCCACCCCCCAGCAGTCACCCCCATCTACTTCTAACTCTCTCTAAATGCAAAGATGTACCCAAGGGCAGTGTGTGGATCATGGTCAATCACAGCGTGCAGATCTGCATATTCAGTGAGTCATAAATCTTCTATTAGCTGCTCCACTCCGCCTGCCTCCTGACCCTTATTTCTTCAGGAAAGAGTGGTCTCAGACAGACAAGGGCTTTACCTGGGCACTTGGCTTCCTCCTCTTTCTCTATGACAGGCACATGCCAAACAATTACTAGTGTCCACATACAATAGGTGCTAACAGCTCTTCAAGTGGGCTGGCACCGTGGTGTAGCAGGTAACGCTGGTACCACATACTGTAGGTCAAGGTGAAATCCCCAGCTGTGGTTACTGTCTATAGATTTGTACATGTTTTTGTCCTGTTTGTATGGGAATAGCCACTTTATGGGTCTGTCTGAAAACCTAGTGATATCTCTAGACAGATGCATTTTACGTCATCCTACACTCCTGAAAAGAAGGCATGTCTAAATTCTTAGATACCTTAAAATGCTGCCTATTAAGGTGCCTTAATTCTAAGCGATAAACTGACTGAATAATGATGGAGCATCCAACACTTCCATAGCGATGAAGGCAATCCCAGCATTCACTGCGGCACAAATCTTTAAAAAAAAAAAAGACAAATATGGTGAACGGATGTGGAGCAACTAACAAAGTTCTTCTCAAATGTAAATAAATTCTCAATGATTTTTAATTTGTATAAAGGTGTACAAGTGTCGTTTATTTGTAAATTCGGGCTTGTCAGTGACAATTTAACAATTTTCGGTACACAGAGGATGATGTTAGCTGGCATGCTGGCGGGTTGTGCCACCTCAGCTCATTGGTTTGAATGGCCTAAGGCTTTACTGTGTTAGCTTAGTAAGTGAAAACTGCAGTGACATAATTGCTGTAATCTCTAAGTCGTGTGTCTGAATAATCTGCCTTATAAGTTTAATGTTTTATTAGAATCCTCTCTACTTAGGCAGCTACTTACATAGGCAGTAGGTGGCAAGGTAGCTCACTACCCTTAATATGGTTTTACACCATCACTTTTAAATGTTTAAATTTAATACATTTGGACACATGTAAAACCAGTTTTTCAAGGACTAATCCCAGGAAATAGGATGCACTTGACGTGTGAAACCTATCCATTCCTGAAGTTAGATTTTGAATAATGTAGTAATGTAGGCAAACGTTACCAGTTATCTTCTATTTTGTCTGGAAACAGCAGCGCAGTTAGGCATTTACATATTCAGTCAATAATAGGGAAGTAACGATGCACCACAAGACAGTTACAAATCGGTGCACATGTGCCATGATTTGAATCAATTATTAATTTAAGATAATAATAATAATAATAATAATAATAATAATAATAGAATTTAATTTAAAAGCGCCTTTCAGGATACACAAGAACACTGTAAAATTAATACAAGTTGCCAACCAATAATGTACAGTAAAATATAGGTAACAATACAATCAACACAAGAACAGTAAAGCAAACAAGAAAACAAAGATGAATCGATATTCACTTTAAACAGCAGAGGGTGCTATTCATCTCGCCTGGTTGACGGTACTTCACGAAGTTGCCAGGTTCAAAATTTTCCAGCCACATTTATTTATGTGAGGATACTTTCTTTATTTGTATTATTCATTTATTTATATAATGTTGGATAAGTGATTTAATTTTTTTACACAATAAGCATTATTTGGCATAGTTTGTACCTACCTCAGAAATAAGAGAAATAATAAAAGGAAACTTTGTCATAATTTGTCTTCAATTTCATTTTGTTGAAAAAAATCGGGAAAAAATTGTATCGTGAATCCAGTATTCGTGAATCCAGTATCGTGAATCGTATCACATCGTGGGTAGAGTGTATCGTTACATCTTTAGTCAATCATGAAGGAGTTTGCATAAACTCTACCCTGGATGATGCTTTTTTTAAGAAAGATTAAGTTTTAGCTCTATTTTTGTGGATAGGTCTTTCATTTGTTGGATATTTTCTTTCTGTCCAATGCATACATTTAAATTTCACAATGGAACAAACTGGCAATGAATTTTCAGAAAATATTTCTTTGTTCTTCCATGATTATGTCTGGAACAAAACAGTTACTGAAGATTTCTAAATAAATAAATACAAATAAATGAATGAATAAAGTTCTTATGCTTTTTTCTTTCCTAAACATGGTCTTACTTGCTTCCTGACACAAGTACAAGAAGTCCTACGATGAAAGGACCACCACTGTTCAGCACTCATTCAGCAGTACAGGATGTGCAGTCAGGTGTAAGAAGTATCAGCAGCTTAATGAGGAGAGATAAATAATTTTGCAGCACTTTTCACATTCCTTGAAAAGTCTTCTCGCAGCGAGAGCGGGTGAAAAAGAGAACCTTCAGTAATGTGAAAATTAGAGACTAGATTTTCATTTCTCGGGGTACAGTTTTTTTTCATCCGTTTCTGCCCACTGCAACTGCAGGGTGGCTGGGAAGGAACATTTCAACCAAGAGATATTGTGCGACAGGAGAAAGAAAAAGACAAGGAACTCTGAATGCTGTGGAACTTTTTCTAAGAGATCCCTCAAATTTTGGTGAAGGTGCGGGGTGAAAGCTGTAACAACTTGCTCTGCCAGCCATCAGCGTAGCATTTAACGGCAGGCAAATGCATGTGTGACAGCAGCTCCCCACTTTCATTATTCAAAAGAGACCTTCATGCGATGCGCTACAGCTACCGGCCGGCCGCGGTATGGCCTCCTAATGATCCTACAGGCACAGTGTGAGGGAGAGAAGAAAGAAACAAAGAGAGGTGGTGAAGCAAAAAGTTAGGACAGCTGTCAGAGAGAGAGAGAGAGGACGAGGAGGGAGACAATGAAGGCTAGCCTCAGAAACACCAAGAGGAGAAAAGATGGAGAAAAGAGAGATATGAATATGGTATAGATGGGCTAGGAAGAAAAAGTTAAGAGAAGGTGAGGAAAGATGATTACAGGACACCAAAACAAACAAAAAAAGAAAAAGAAAAAGAGATTCAGTTTCTGTCTTGTCTGAATTTGCAGAGCTCAAACATCTGACCATGTCCCAGAGAGCTGACATCAACCACTGGTCTTCACATTTTAGCTCGCTTTATTTCTGGGGTTATTTTATTATATTATCACTAACACAAGTTTAATAAAACATAGGTAGGACAAGACTAGGACAACTAATGACCACTGTAGCCTAGAGTGATATACAGTAAATAATAGTTATGGTAATGCTTCTTCTTCAACCAAGTCAACATCAACTGTACAAGCAAATGACAATAATTCAATTGCCTTATTAGTATTATTATGACATTTAGATAGCGCAGCAGTAAATTATGCAAGACAACTACTCCTGAGATCCAGGGTTTGAATCTCCAACCAGTGCTATCAGCCAGTCAGGTATCTGCAAACAGACACGATTGGCTAAGCCTGGGATAAAAGGGTGTCCAGGATAAAGTGGTGGTAAAACATAAAAAAAGAAATACTTTATTATTATTATGAATAATTTTCATCAATTGCTTTGTCCTACTGACTTACTGGGCACAAGGCATGAAAACAAACCTGGACAGGGCACCAGTTGATCACAGAATTGTGACCATCTCCCATTCTCAGACATTGCTAATCATGTCCATGTAGATGCACAGCATGCCAATAGCACTGCTGAGAATCAAACCCACCCCTCAGTGGTGGTGAGCTTGTGTACTGAAACGCTGCACCACCCAAGCATATTATTATTATTATTATGATGATTATTATTATTGTTGTTATTATTATTATGATGATTATTATTATTGTTATTATTAATATTATTTATTGTTATTTTTATTATTTATTGTTATTATTATTGTTATTATTATTATTATCATCATAATTATTATTATTGTTATTATAATAATAATAATTATTATTATTATAATTATTATTATTACTATGATTATTATTATTATTGTTATTACGATGATGATAATTATGATGATTATTATTATGATTATTATTATTACTGTTATTGTTATTCTTATTACTATTATTATTATTATTATTATTATTACTATTATTATTATTATTATTATTATTGCTATTATTATTATTATTACTATTGTTATTATTATTATTACTACTATTGTTATTATTATTATTTTTATTATTTCTATTGTTATATTATTATTATTACTATTATTATTATTATTATTATTATTATTATTATTATTATTATTATTATTGTTGTTGTTGCAGTCCTGGCATATGTATCCTCCAGTGGGTTCTGTTTTCTGTTTGAGGCTTAAGGGCTTGTTCATTATATTGTTAGTATATTCCTTTAATTGTATATATCTATCTTATTGTTGGCTGTCCTCTTCCTTCTTTACCTTCAACTCTTTTGAACATTATTGTTTTTTCAATTCAATTACTTTTCAGAATGTGTGAGAAGTTATGTTTTGGTTGAGGATTTGAGAATCCATTTTCATTTTTTGCTGTCCAAGGTACTCTCAAAATCTTTGTTGGCACCAAAATTAATAGACACCAGTATTCTTCCTGCCCAGCTTATTTTGTCCAACTTTCACATTCATAAAGAATCACAGAGAAGACCTTAGTTCTGATACATGTTCAGAGATACAAATGTTTACATCTAAAAGATCTTTTTTAGTGCTTTAATTTTTGTTCTTTCAAGTGCCAGTCTGAGATGTATTCCTAAGCCAGCAGTCCCCAACCTTTTTTGCACTACGGACCGGTTTCATATAAGATATAATTTCATGGACCGGCAGGGGCAGAAGGATGTAATATAGAATAACTATAGAATGGAAAATCAGTGTGAATCCTAAGCTGCAACTAGACGCTGCTCCCACCTAGTGGTGATAAGAGAAAATAACACCCAAAGAGTTTTGGAAATTTAATTGCTCTTGTAGCGATCTCTAATTATTTATTCTTTGTGTGTCCCAGTAATAAATGACCCACGGACCGCTACCGGTCTGCGGCCTGGTGGTTGGGGACCACTGGTCTAAGCAACTGAGGGTTAAGGGCCTTGCTCAAGGGCCCAACAGTGGCAACCTGGCAGTGGTGAGGTTTGAACCAGCAACCTTCTAATTACTAATTCTGATTATGTATTTCAAAATCAGTGGCGGCTTCTGGTCTTTCAAAGAGGGGAAGCTCATTGTCGGCTTACATCATAAAATTTGTCAATTTATTTATACATAAATTCTGCCCTCCGTTGAACTCAAACAAGGAAATGTTGAAATTATGTTAAACTGAAACAAATTCTATGAGTGTGTTTTATTTACACAATGAACAATGGAAATGGTCAAGTAATTTCACCAAGCAAATACCAAGAAATGGGTTGCAGTTTGTCTTTCGACTTCACTCGCAAAATCCGTGATGGGACTGAAGCTCCCAGTGATTGTAGATCTCAAAATAGCTGTCAATCAAAACGGGATTCAGCCTTTCGACTGATCCTCCAATCATCTTGCAGAAGCTCCACGTCCAGATCCGCCCACAGCTCCATTCATCCCCAGAGACGCTCAGCGTCCGGGGGCGGGACAAAATCGTGGCATTTATCCAATAACCGGTGAGTTTCGAAGCACTGAAAAAAACCCTTCCATGCAGTCCCGTTGAAGTGAATAGACGCTCAGCTTCTACGGGCAAATGCATTGACGCTGCGGGAATGTATGAGAAGTTAACAAAATCAAGTCAGTCGATTTGTGATAAGTAGCTGATTCTGAACGAACTCGTCTTCGAGATGAACGTGTTCTAACTCATTTGTAGTCAATGAAATGTTAACACAACTGTACATATTTGACCATTTAATTTTTGACATTTTAGGGGAAGCTGAGCTTCCCTTGCAGTCTTAGAGAAATCGCCACTGTTCAAAATATATAATATGCTTGTAAGTTTGTTTTTTTGTGTGTCTGTATTTTGTATCTGTCATATACTGTAGACTAAAACACCCATGTGTATAATAATAATAATAATAATAATAATAGTCAACTTTAAAGTCAAGTCAAGTCACCTTTATTTATATAGCGCTTTTTACAGTAGACATTGTCTCAAAGCAACTTTACAGAATCCAGGACCAACAGACCAAAACCCCTTTTGAGCAAGCCGAGGGTGACAGTGAAAAGGAAAAACTCCCTTAAAATTACAGGAAGGAACCTTGAGAGAAACCAGACTGGTAGCCTGGAGAATAATTTGAATAAATAGGATTTACACAATGTCATACACACACAAATTAAAATGAATTAAAAGTTATAACTAGCAAAAATAATTGGAGTTATTATTCAGTCCAGTCTGTGATAAAGTCTGTAGTGAGTTCTTGACATTCTAGGTGCAAACACGCCAAGTGTCCGTCACATCTGGCAGGAGCAGCATTGTTGGCACGGCAGTCTCGACTTCATTCCTTAACCTCGGGTGGGTAAACAGGTTTCCAGCAGAACCACCTCGGGGTAAAACAACAGAAAATGTAGTTAAAAATGTAAAATGTTAATTAGGTAAAATATCAGTTATCAGTAATTAAAATAATAATAATAATAACAATAATAATAATAATAATAATATTAATAATAATAATAATTTTTTTAAAGGGTCCATAGTTATTTATTTTTTCAGTCAGTAATGTTCTGCTGCTGCTGATTTTTATGTGCAAATAGAAAATGTGCTTGGATTGGCTACCTGATCAACCACTAATGTGTCTGTAGGTATCTTGTGTGTTGTTGTAGGATAACTGATCAGCTACAGACAGTACTACTAGGTCCACTAAGAGGGTACATAGAGTACTGGAACAGGAACCTTGGGTCCTGAAACTGCTAATAAAATGGGTGGCCAATAGAAAAATGTTCAGGTATTTGTGCTGGGGAAAAAGGTCTTCAGTAACAAGACAGCAGCTCTAAGCTCAGGCAAAGAATTCATGTATCAGCCAACTTTTCCCAGCAGGCTAAGCTTAGTCAGGCTTTTTCATGCCTTTCTTCTTTTTTCATTGGCAGTATTCTGGGGAAAAAGTTATGAGGGTATGGGAAGAGACATTTGCAGAGGCGTATGAGTCAGTATGACAGTTCCAAAGTAACCTTTATGTTCCATATACTCCAGCAGCTAAACATACAAGCAAGAGAAAAATATAGGTATATTTTAAACGTTCAATTGAGTAATTTTATATCCTTTAATTTAGCTTTACCCATCTACTAAGACGTGTGTTCATTTGCATGTAGATGAACAGTCAGGTGCAGTATAAATGAAGCACAAATACAGAACCAGAACTAGAACTGTCAAATGGGATAATAAGAGGACAACTAATTCATAAAACAAAGGTAATAATTTATTTTTTATGTTCTTTCAATTGGTTAACATTGCACTTTCAAGGCACCAATTACTATATTTACGAAGAAAAATTATTTCTTTCTTTCTGTCCCTTGGCATTCAACGGCCTTTTGCGGGGTCAAGCAGTGGCATTAAGTCTGACATTTGGCTGAAATCTATAAAAAAGCTTCTTACTATATGAGTTCAGAGTGCACAGACTACAGTCACGCCCCAGCCCTGTGACCCTCGGAGAAAGAAACTGCAAACTAGAGAAGACATTTTGCTAATGACAGATGACAAACTGGCTTTGTAAAACACTGCAGTGATGAAGTAAAGCCTTATACAGTTTAATTAATTACTATTTCCAATGGCCTTTTAAGAGAGCATTTCTCTCAGTTTGGTAGGAGATATGGCAGTTTTCTCAGTTTGGTAGGATATATGGCACTCTCTTTTGGTCAAAATCATGCTAGCTAATTGAGTGAGTATGTGAATAAAAGGTGAACTTGAATTAATAAATTAGGTGCATAGATACAATACAGGATTTAACATAAAAATACAAACCAGATCCAGTTAATCTCAATTTTAGATCATTCTGGCAGGTAAATATTCTCATTTAAATTTATTTATATAGCACCTTTACAACAGACATTGTCTCAAAACATTTCTAAATGTCCCAGGACCAACAACTCCTACTGAGCAAGTCAAGGGCAACAGTGTCAGTAATAAACTGCCTAAATATGACAAACAAGAAATCAAACTCAACAGGGACCTCCATCCTTATTATGTGGCTTAGAAATATTTGGAAGGTTTAGAATAAACAGATAATAATCAATCACTGGGAAAATACTACAACTTTAAATCAGAAAAAGTTTGGACAGCATGGAAAATGCAAAACACAGAGTTTTTTACATTTACTTTGACTTTTAATTCATTGCAGACAGTATGAACCTGAGATATTTCATGTTTTGTCTGGTCAACCTCATTACATTTACTAGTAAACATCCATTCATGCATTTTGGTCTGCAACACATTCCAAAGAAGTTGGGACAGTAAAGCATTTACCACTTTGTAATGTTGCCATTCCTTTTCACCACACTTAAAAGACATTTTGGCACCAAGCAATTTAGTGTTTCAGGTTTTATTTTGTCCCATTCTTCCTGCAAACATGTCTTAAGATGTGCAACAGTACGGGGTCATCGCATCGCATTTTTCATTTCAAAATTCTCCACACATTCTCTATTGGGGACAGATCAGGAATGCAGGCAGGCCAGTCCAGTACCTGTACCCTCTTCTTCTGCAGCCATGCCTTGTTGCACTGTCTTGTTGAAAAATGCATGAATGTCCCTGGAAAAGATGACGTCTTGAAGACAGCATAAGTTCTCAGTGTACTTTTCTGCATTAATGCTTCCATCACAGAAGTGTTAATGACCTTTGCATACCCCATACCACACCCCATACCATGACAGACCCTGGATTTTGGACTTGTTGCTGATAACAATCTGGATTGTCCTTTTGTCTTTGGTCCAGATCACACAGTGTCCATTTTTTCCAAAATAGACCTGGAATGCTGATTCATCCGACCACAATACACGTTTCCACTGTGTGATGGTCCATCCTAGATGCCTCCGAGCCCAGAGAAGTTGACGCCGCTTCTGGACATGGTTAACATAAGGCTTCTTTTTTGCACAGTTAGGTTTTAAGTGGCATTTGTGCATGTAACTCTGTATTGTAGTGCTTGACAAAGGTTTGCCAAAGTAATCCCTCACCCATGTGGTTATATCAGCTATTGTTGAGAGGTGGTTCTTGATGCAGTGCCTTCTAAGGGATCAAAGATTACGGGCAATCAGCTTAAGCTTGCGCCTTTGGCCTTTAGTCTGGTTAGTCTGGTCACTCAGTTATAAATGTTGCTGACATTATTTGGGTCTGATGTTTTAATGAAGAAAAATGTCACTGCAAATAGCTGTTTGTACCAGTTTAAATATCACATGATCAATTTGATGGAACAGTACTATCCTGATGGTAGTGGTCTCTTTTATAATGACATTGATGCCCAATGGGTCATTAAAGAATAAAATAATCCTATTCTCTGGTTTATATAAACTTGATATTTAAACTTGATTGAAAACCTAAGGGATATTTTCACACGTAACATCAACATTTCTTACCCATTGTTGTGTTTGATCTTGCTTAGATGTACACACAATACACATGAGGGAAAAAAATATTTTACCAGAGCTGATGCACTGTGGTCATGTCACCTTGAAGTTACTTTGGAATTAGGTCAGCATGGTTCACTTTGTAGCTCATCTGCAGATAGATGACGGTGAAAGAAGCACATACACAAGCATCATAAAGATGAGTGGGTGGCTGTGGAGGAAAGAAAGAAAAAAAGACAAAAACCCAGCAAGTGAAGTTGAATTTTCTGGCTATATATCTGCTGCTTTGCATAAGGTATGTGGTTAAGGATGAGGCGAGAGCTCATAACTCTTAGAAGGCTGATATGAAATCCTTATGCGTGTAGATCTATGTGGACAGTAATGGATTACCTGGCCCTGCTTCCTCTCCCAGCTCGGCCAGGTTTGGCTCAGCCCACCGACCCCGACTGTCTGGAATGTGACAAGATAGCAGGAGGCTGCCAGGGCTGCCGCTAGGCCTGATTTATCTCGCCCTGTGCTGACAGATGATAAAAATGTCAGACCACGATGTTTGGACCAGGTCACCAGCCGGAAGGCCTGTCGGAGGAACCTGTGAGCCAACGCTGGACCTGCTGACAACGCACACAGACTGAACTAGAACACCTTTTTAATCATTCATTTATACAATCTGACCTGACCCACAACTCTGTGTGACCCTGTCATTTTTCTAAGCCTGCTGACTAAAATAACCCACAGTTGCTGTAAATCTTTCATAAGCAATGGTAGCATCAGGGTTTTAAACCAAATTATGGTAATACTGTTATTTGTTTGAGATTATACCTATACTTGCATTATTGGATAGAGTCTAGATATTTAAATGAAAAAAAAAAAACACTCATTTTAATGTCTAGCCACTAAGGGATGCTGCACATTAATGAAATTATGTTGGGGTCCTGGACTGCTGGCATCACGCACCACAGATATAAGCAAGTTAACTTTCCTGATAAAGCAATAAGGATTTACTTTCTTAGCTTGCTGTGGACTTCCTATTTTTTTTGTTAGAGACTGGGATTTAATTCCATTTTACCAACCACAATGAAATGAACAACCAGGATCACCAACTATGGTGACCAGAAGTAGACACCATGTCTGGAAAACTGGCAGCTGTTAGTAAGTCCTGTTTCAGGCCTTTGATTAGTATGTTCACTTTTAGTGTGGCTACAATGAATAGCTGTAGGTTTATTTCCCAGGTGGGATCTAGATAAGTGTAAATCCTTACACACTTCATTTAACACTGGTTCTCATATTATATTAAGATGCAGGGAAGTGATAGGTAGTAAGGAAACAATTCTTAACCCACTGGAACACTATATGGTTAAAAGTATAAGAAAAACTGATTATAAGCTTGTTGTACATCCGATTCCAAAATCATAAGCTTTAATATGAAGCTTTGCTGCTGATACAGCTTGTACAAATCTCTGATGAAGCGTTCAACTATATTTTGTAGTCTTTCTTTACAAATCTGTATTATTTAGTGTACTGGGGTGGGTCACACCTTGCTATTGAATGATGAAGTGAAGCCCCATACCTGCAAGAATGAAAAGAACCCAGGTGCAAGATGTTTTAACAATACTGAACAACACTGTGACTATAAAAAGCCACTAACAAAGAGGAGGACCATCACAAATACATAAGGTGGCCAAAATAATGGAAACAAGGTCACAAATAACAAATACAAAAAACACCTATTTCAGGGTGGTTCTGTCATTAGGCTTAAAATGCGGAAACACTGAGTGAGTTCTCAGAAGGATACTGTATGCTGAAATCACAAGCCATCAGAAAACCAGACCAAGCAGCATGGTATCAGAGTTTCAGAGAAGTAGTAGGTTTGCCAACAGAGGAGCTGGCAAGTGTGAGAGAGAGACATATGATATATGGTAAACATCCACCTGAAGTGAATTAACAATTGTCACACAGGTGATTGTCAACTAAAACAAACTGACACATCAATCACTGGCGCCTCAGTGCCCCCTCTGTCGGCCAAAATCGCAACACAGAAGAACAAGCCTCAACGTGACATTGCCAACATGACATTTAGTTGAAAGAGCATTTTTGAGGTCAGTCACTAATGCCATAAAAGAAGGCTTGCAGTTAGTGTTCCAATTCATCTCAAAGGTGTTCAGTAGGGCTGATGTCAGGGCTCTCTGTAGGCCACTGAATTTTCTTAACAACAAACCTGTCAAAGTATGTATTTATGGTTACTGTTTAGTGCACAGAAGCACAGAATGGACTACTTGCACTCAAGGCTATGACGCATTTCCGTTTTCAAATAGTGCGGCTTGATCGTTTCCGGTAGTATTGTTTACATTCATCGGCATATGCAAAACCTTCGTGAGATTAAAATGAGTGTCCGGTGTAAAGTTTTTAAATCGGAACGTTTTCAGAAACAGCTCAAGAAATATTCAGAGCACTGTTGTGTTCCTCTTTGCTCGGCGTCGGCGAAGTTTAATGGAAGTTTTCATAGCTTCCCAGCTATGAACTCAGGAGGCAGTGGCTAATAAACATCCGTCGGGACCACTTTACTATTTCGCCTTATACGAAGGTCTGTAGCAGACATTTCTTACCAGACCACTTGGTTGAACCAAAAATTCCAGATAATCGGAGAAGATTGACGAAGGGTGCAGTACCATTGCTTTTTTAATGGAACAGCTACAGCACTCAGGCTCCACGGCAAATTAATTTCCCTTTCCCATACAGTAAACATTAGCCAGTTATTTACAGTGGCATGCCTGTTGTGAAACTATCAAAACAAAGCACTAGTTAAGGTATGGGTTAAATAAAAATAAAGCAGTAGTTATCAACTCCAGTCCTAGGGACCCCATGCCCTCTGTAATTTATACTGTTGTATTTCTCAACACTTTAAATTCAGCTCCTGATTTAATTAAGCAAACATGTAAATAATTTGCATTACACACCGGTTCTTTACATAAAAACACAATGCACTGTTTCACAAAAACACAAACAATCTTTTATTAAGTAAACATATGATTTAATTTTGTTTGTTTATTAGGATTTTAATATCATGTTTTACACTTCACAAGTTCACAAGTTATATTGAAAAGTTACAGACAATTTTATATCTCCAGTTCACCTCACTTGCACGTCTTTGGACTGTGGGAGGAAACCGGAGCACCCGGAGGAAACCCACACAGACACGGGGAGAACATGCAAACTCCACACAGAAAGGACCCGGACCGCTCCACCTGGGGATCGAACCCAGGACCTTCTTGCTGTGAGGCGACAGTGCTACCGACCGTGCCGCCCTATAATTTAATAAGTATACAGAATATTCAATATTTACATTTTCTCATTTCTGTCCACAAATTATGTATTTATTAAACTGTAAAAGAGCATATTTTAGACACACCAGGTTCTGTAAATATTTTGTATACTTTTTGTACATTAAAACATTAAGTCTAAACAAATTCTGTTTCCAATATTTATTATTTATTATTATTTATTATTATTATTTATTAATTATTTGTTACTCTAGGCTTGCGGAGCAGATGCCACTCAGCCCAAGAACTCTGCTCCCGAGTTGACACCTCAATTTTGTGAGCCATATCAAAAAGCTCCTGTTCAGTGCACACAAAAGCACAGGTGGGTGCATCAAGGTGGTGGTCTTTCAGAGGCAGAAGTGGGGTTGATAGAACATCAGGATGCAGCGTGATGTGTCGTGATGGTAAAACAGGCTGCTGATATGACAGAACACTGCCCTCCTGCACCATACCAAATGCACACTGCACAGCTGGCTTGTTGAGTTCCATGCCCATGGTGGTCACCAGCGGCTTGTCTTCAAGGCTGAATTTTTCATAAGCCTCTGCCACTCTAAACATGCATGGATCCGGTAAAGGGCCCACCATGCCCCTGTAGAGTCCACTCCTACAAATTTAAGTAGAGACAATACCCCAAACTATAAGCATTCAGGTTAATAATAAATTAAAGTTAATTATAACTATTTATACATTTCAGTTGTGGTAGAGCAGGTAAATTGTACAACTGCAGGTCTAATGAGCAGATTTGTAAAGTAATGAATCACCTTACCTAACTACGCCTTGAGACTTTTGATTTGGCACAGGTGATCATGTTGTTGATTGGTCCTGGCTTTACACCCTAATAAGAGAGACAAACGTTGCTGCAATGTAGTTCAGACAGTGCATTAAATTAGAATGCTTATCAAGTGTGATTATTATAAACTTACAATTGTCCGAGGTTTGTGCCAGCGCTGTTCAGTTTCAGTACAGCTGTGCACAGGAGGAACTACTGGCACACTGAGCTGAGAGAAATGTGCAGTTTGAAAAAGCAAAGCCACTATGTGGTTGCATAGGGCAGTGCCTGCAACACATGAACTGCATGTGTGTGTCAGCACAACAGGAGATGAATCACGTAGCCCGATCTGTAAGGGGGTAAGCAAATTAGTAATGACTGTTTAATTCATGGGTTCCTATACCAGTGCTGGTGATCCCACATCACATTTTTTGTTTTAACTTATCTAAAACCTGATTGAACTAATTAACAAATTAAGTTCCTCGTGGGTGAGGCTGAGTAAAGTGTTTTAAAATGGAGAGAAAAAATATGTATGGCATAAGCACCCCAAGAATGGAACCTGGAACCGCTTGCTTAATTTATAGCAATAGGTTTTGGATATAGAACCTAGAACATCAAAGAACAGTGAACACTGATTTGAACATCTGAACTTCAGAGCAAAAAGAGATCCCAACCCAGTCATTAAACCCTATGTGTTGCATATTTTTCCACCAGATTCAGCTCATTACCTAAGTAAAGGCTGGTCATGTGGGGGAAACACAAAAAATTGCTAAGTATGGCGTTCATAAGACTGACTTTAGGAATCCTGGATTGCCAATATGTTCATTGCTAGAGCAGTGTCTCTTAATGCTACTTCTGGTAACTCTAGATTAGGTATATTGAATTCTTGGTACGTTGAATCATGGAATATTTAAAACTGTATGGAGTGGTCAGGAACATGACTGAGAAACACTGCCATAGAGGGTCAAACTCAGCTCCTGGATGCCAACAGCTTTTTCCAATTTTAGAACAAGACAGTTATATAAGAAGTGAACATTAAATGAAGTTAATGCTAAACTCTGCAGTGCTGTGGACACAGGAGTGAAGTCTGAAACCCCTGGTTTAGCCCTACACTTCCTCCCTACTCGTAAGCTGTGCGCTGACTCGTTCTTCTTCATGGATCTGTAGCACAAGGCTCTCACACTGGCCTCCCCTGACAGCCTGTCCCTATTCGACACTAAATAAAAATAACATACAAATTAATTGTACAGTTTGTACATTAGATAGCTAGTTACCTCATCGTTAGTAAACAAATTAGCAACGTTTTCATGCTGTTAAGCTGTGTTAGCAATACTGACCATTACAGCATAACAGGGTGAAAAAAGACATAAAACGTATTAATGTTAATGGAAAACATGCCTAGAAGTAAATATCATGAACAACAGCCAAGTTGCAGTTTCAACATAATACTTACACTTGTCAACAGGACAAACTAACCCAGCTAACACTAATGTAGTTACCCTTGCTAACGCTAGCTAAGTAGCTTCTTTCTGTACTTCGCGGGCTAACCTAAAATATAAGATAAGCGTTTCCTTACCTTCGTAGTTGTGGATGTATGACGAGGCATACAGTTTAAAGCCCTTCTCCAGCTTGCTAGAGGAGGCTTTACTGGTCTTCTTACATATCCGATGAATGTCGTTAATGTTCATTTTTGGAAGCTCTTGCAAACACCGACTGAAAAATACCGCCATTGCGAATGTAGTGAAAAACCGGAAATGCCAAACCGGAAACGCTGGAGCAGCACTAAAGAAAATGCGGAAGTAGTTGTGCAAGTAGTCCATTGTTGCCACAGTGTCAAAAACATACAATATAATGTAGTAATTCATTATGTGTGCATCCATTATGGTATTCAAAGCATGTTTACCTAATAACTTCAGTTGTGTTCTTAATTCCATAATGCTGTATTGGGTACCACTACTATACAGTATACCGCATACTATTTTTGAGAATTTATGCAGTATACAAGGATTATTTAGTGTAATTAACTGTCACGTCACTATCAGGTAGTTAAATGTCTTATGGGATTAGTAGCTAATTCCCATGTGAAATGCTGTCTGTATTTAATTTCACTTCAGTATGCAGCTTTCAGTTGGGTGAGAGTGGAGCATATGCCACAAACACTCCCTGTGCACTTTATTAGCTACACCTATCTGGTACATACATTAATTAATTAGTGTATAAGCTACATCTACCATACAGATCATTTTTGAGTATACAAATACTGACTGTAGCCCATCTGTTGCTCTGTACACTTTGTCAACCCCCCCTCCACACACACACACACACACACCCATGCATGTACTCCCCATAGTACCAGCTTTGACCCAATGCTACAACTCCAAATCAGAAAAAGTTGGGACAGTATAAAAAATGCAAATAATAAAAAAAAACCTTGCAGTGTTTCTTACATTTACTTTGATTTTTATGTCATTGCAGACCACAGGAACCCAAGATATTTCATCTTTTGTCTGGTCAATGTACTTAATTCGTTAATATACTGTACATTCATTCCTGCATTTCCGGCCTGAAACACATTGATTGCTAACCGGTGTATAAAATTAATTATGTCTGAGGGAGGGCAGGTCAGCAGGATTTGTCCTCATTGCCTTGGCAGAAATGTGACTTCTTCTGTCTGGTTGAGGCACCTACAAGAGTGGTGGATGATTCACTGGTGGCAGAGTGTGACTCTCCTTTTGTAATATGGCTCTTTATAAAAATCCACCACTGGCTGGTTTTAAAAAAGTTGCTTGAGTTGAACGTGTTGGAGGGGGTGCATGCTAGTCTAAAGCTCTCTTTGTTCATCATGGGAGTAGTATATGGGTCATAGGGATCATAGGACACAACTGTATTGAGGAAAAGGGGTAAAGATCAATAAACAAAATAAGTCTATAATAAATCTTAAGAAGAGGACGCAGAGCCTATAGTACACATAACAGACAATCAATCTTGCAAATGGTACTATTTAATTTGCACATTTACACATGGTACTGCACAATTGCATAATGTTTATAAACTGTACCTTTCAGCCTTACCTAAATTATTATTTATTTATTAATTAATTTAATGATTTAATTTCATTAATATATTATGTAATATTAAAATAATTAATTAATTGAATTATTATTAATTTGATTATTATTTAATTATTATAATTCTGTAAACTGTGAAATGTTGAAAATGTAAATGTGCATATTTTTTAGATTTTTATATCTTATTTTTGCATTTCATTTCATTCCATTTTAATTATTATTTTACTTCCTTGCACTACATCGGCGTGTTTTTGTGTGATGCTTGTGATGTTTGTGAATTGCTGCTGTAACACTGCAATTTCCTATCAAGTAATCAATCAATCAATCAATACATCAAATCAATACATCAAATAATTTCTTTTAGCTTTGTGGCAACATTTCCGGTTCCAGCATGTCTTTGAGGTTCATCAAAACATGGACTGTATCTGAAATCGCACACTTCCATACTGAACAGTACTTGGAAGCAGTACGCGAGAGCAGGTAGTGTGTCTGAATATGAAGTATTCATTAAACAGTACGCGAAAAGTACCCAGGTGACCTACTGCCTGGGCAGCCATTTATGAGTATGCGAATGATCCACACTTACGGTCTGAGAATCTATCCCATGATTTAACTGGATCTGCAAAGGCATTGGTAGCGAAGATGAAAGATGGCGGAAAGCGGAGTAAGACAAACATTAAAAATGTTATGATTAAGTACAACCCTGAGTAACGTTATCAGAATTAATTTTGTCTGATTTTTAAATTGTTATAACTGTGGCGATGTGACATCATGCATCACGTGATGTTGGTAAGATGGCGGACGTAGTACGTCTGAGGTTGCGTGCATGCTGCACACTTGAGCATACTGCTTTACCGGCTGAGCAGTGCACACTGCCTCAAATTTTGTTCGCACTGTTTAAGTATGCGATTTCTGATGCAGCCATGGTTCCTCATCCAGGATCACTGCCTGACCTCACAAATGATTTTCTGACCCTAAGATAACCATAAAAAAGAGAGTTAGTTTGGTGCATCTTTATAGCAACGCTGATGGTTTTGGCATAGGGTGTCCAACAAAATCATAGTCTAGTGTCCACATACTTTTAGCCATATAATGAAGATTAGCTCATGTAGTCGAATGTATCCGTCCACTCAGAAACAATAAAGAAGTGAATAAATGGACATTGTGAGAAATATAGGCAAAGAAAGAGAGAAATAAAAATGAAAGAGCCTTTCTGGCAGCAGGCCAAAGTCCACAGTCTGTGTCCACGACAACGGAGAGACGAGCCTTTGAAAATCACCCAGCCGCCCAATTATGTCCTCCTGAAGCAATTATGTCCAATGACACTAGCTCTGCCCAGCTCAACGTTGCCTTTCACCAGCTTTAATTATACATGCTAATGCCCCACGTCAGTGACATCACCGAGTCTGCATCTGCTCCAGCACCAGGAATTCATTCTGTACGTCAGACAAGCAGGACGGCTTTAAATTTCATTTAAAATAATAATTAAAAAAAACTTGGATTTTGCACCACGTGAAGCGAAGGTGGGCACCGATATGCCCTGCTAGGCCAGCTGTGCAATAAGGATGCCGCATGGCGCTGACGGGCCTGGCTCTCGGCTTTTAATATTATTTAAAAGAAAAATATGCCAGGATGACAGTTTAACACTGATTGATAGGGCTGCTTGAGCAAAGCATATAAACAAGCAGGTGATGGATTTGCCGCTATCCGAGTGAAGACATTACGCCGGGTGCATGAGCCAGCGCCAGACACCTATGAGCGGTGGGTGGCCGGAGGTTAGCCATTTTGTGCCCACTCAGTAATGCTGCCTTAATCGCTCCCTATATTTCCAGTTAAAAAGGAGGCTTAATGAGCCAGTTTCACAAGCCCAGAGAAACTGATTATTATCTGAGAGTTCCTACTGAGTTGGTGTTTGTCCAAGTCTCTCTCCCTTCCTCTCTCTCTCTCCCTCTCTCAACCTCTTGCCAGCTTTCTTTCAGTAGATGGCACTGTTGCCTTTTGCGTAAAGCACTTCGAGAGTGCCAGGCGGGTCTGTGGCAGCATATTCTCTCCCTCTTGTTATCACGAGTGTGTGTTTTGTGTTCAGCACGCAGTGAGTGTTGAAGTTCTTCAAGTGTTTATAGACGTTGGATTGCCAAAACTATCACAACACACAAGTGTGGCAAAGCTAACATAACAGGACCATGAACACCATTCATCATTCATTCATCTTCAGTGACCACTTTATACTGGTCAAAAACCTGTCCTGGAAACAGTGGGCACAAAACACACCCTGAACAAGACACCACAACGCATCACACAATTACTTTCTCATTTACACTTGTACCCTTAGGAAGCAGCAAATCCACTTAATGGTTAGTTTTTTGAAGGTAGGAGAAAATGAATATGCAAAAACAAAAAACAAAGGAACATCACAAACTCACCACTGAGCCACTAAAATGATCAAATCTGTGCTGAGCTGAATCAACACCACATGATGCGCCCTGTATCACCAATAACCAAAAAATAAAAGTATTTACAACCATGCCTTTCAAATAATTTCCATAAGAGCAGATGAGTTTACAGTCATTGATTTTCTTGTGTCTTTCTTGTGAATTTACATGATACACTTATTATGAGGGGAGTACGGTGGCTAAGTGTGTAGCACTGTCGCCTCACCGCAAGAAGGTCCTGGGTTCGATCCCCAGGTGGGGCGGTCCGAATCCTTTCTGTGTGGAGTTTGCATGTTCTCCCCATGTCTGCGTGGGTTTCCTCCAGGAGCTCCGTTTTCCTCCCACAGCCCAAAAACATGCAGTCAGGTTAATTGGAGACACTGAATTGTCCTGTAGGTAAATAGGTGTGTGTATGTGTGTCTGCCCTGCAATGGACTGGGTGTTACTGTGTGCCTTGTGCCCATTGAAAAGCTGGGAAAGGCTCCAGCACCCCCCCGCGATCCTGATTGGATAAGCGGTTAAGAAAGTCAGTGAGTGAGTACACTTATTATGAACACTTTATTATGCACAAATGCTTGCTCATGTAGTTATCCAGTCAGCCAATCATGTGTCAGCAGCACAATGCATAACATCAAGAGCTCCAACCATCAGAATGGTAGAAAATGTATCTCAATTACTTTAAACACAGCACATGTGTTGTTAAAACAACTAATCTTTTGGAATTTATGCACCCATTGATCAGCACAGATAACCAACCCTAGTGTATTTCAGTGGCATCCTCAGTCACCAGATTTGAATCTAATGGAGCACCTTTGAGATGCGGTAGAACAGGAGATTAATTAATTGTAGTAAATCACAAAGTAATGTTTTAACACCTTCTAAAATCCATGTCATGAAGAAGCGTGGCTGATTTAAAACCAAAAAGGGATCTTACTCAATTCAGGAACACTGGGTGCTAGGCAGGGTTGTACCAAATGCATTTACTAGCCCACATACAGTACCTAAGGGCGGCACGGTGGCTAAGTGGACAGCAAGAAGGACCTGGGTTCGATCCCCAGGTGGGGTGGTCCGGGTCCTTTCTGTGTGGAGTTTCCTCCGGGTGCTCCGGTTTCCTCCCACAGTCCAAAGACATGCAAGTGAGGTGAATTAGAGATACTAAATAGTTCATGGCTGTGTTCGATATAACATTGTGAACTGATGAACTTTGTGTAATAAGTAACTTCCGTTCCTGTCATGAATGTAACCAAAGTGTAAAACATGATGTTAAAATCCTAATAAACAAACAAACAAACAGTACCTAATAACGTTGGGTTTCCTTGCCACCTATTAAAACATGCCCATAGGTGAATTGGCTTTTCTAATGTGTTTGTGTATGTATATGTGTTTACATAGATGTGTGATTAAATAACGTATCTGCATTGGTTTGGCACCCTGTTTGTGGTAAGTTCCTGCCTTGCAGCCATTGTTTCTAGGTGTGCTCTAAACCCACCATGACCCTGATCAGGATGAAACAGTTACTGATGATGAAAGAATGGAAATGAATTAATGTATGTATGAAAGAGTAAATATACAACCACTATTACACTAAATGAAGTGCAGTGTTAGACAAACAAAAAATATGGGGTGAAGCTATTACATATGAAAATGTAAACGAGTCAGGACTCACCATGACTCTGATCAGGATAAAATGTTTAGATACTAAACTAGGGAAGGAATGAAAAAAGGAAATTGCAGGTCTATTCCAGTAGTCTTTATTTCTAATGTAGACAGTGGATGTGCTTTATTTATCCACCTGCAATATGCCTCATGCCAATCTATCTTTTGAAATGCATAAACAATGTACAAATGCAAAACAACAAAGATTAACATTTATATATGTATTGTTTAAAAAAATACTGTCTGTAGTGTTTGTGTGTGCGCGATCACGTTCATTTTGGGTGTGTAAACACATAGCTCGGAGCAGTTTTGCATGTGTGAAACCTGCAGACTGCATGGAAGCAACTTTTCAGGAGGCACAGGCACAAACTGTGAAGAGATAGGCTTAATTAAAAACCACATGAATATGCATGAGACACTTGTACCGTTCCAGTAATTACATATTGAAAAAGGTTTTATGAGCCGGGGAGGCACTGGCAAAAGTATTCTTAAGTGATATCTAATTCCAGCACACCACACGGCATGCAGATACAAGAGAGAAAACACTCGACACAACAAAGATTTTAAAGAGCGAACAAACTAGTGAAGAAACTTGTGAAGAATAACAACATTTCATTTAAAACTGTGATCAGTTAATACCTTACTCTTCTACATTTACACTGATCAGCCATAACATTAAAACCACCTTGTTTCAACACTCACTGTCCATTTTATCAGCTTCACTTACCACATAAAAGCACTTTGTAGTTCTACAATTACTGACTGTAGTCCATCTGTTTCTCTGCATGCTTTGTTAGCCCCTTTAATGCTGTACTTCAATGGTCAGGACCACCACAGAGCAGGTATTATTTAGGTGTTGGATCATTCTCAGCACTGCAGTGACACTGACATGGTGGTGGTGTGTTAGTGTGTGTTGTGCTGCTATGAGTGGAGTTTTTAAATACTGTGTCCACTCACTGTCCACGCTATCAGACACTCCTACCTAGTTGGTCCACCTTGTAGATGTGAAGTCAGAGACGATCGCTCATCTATTGTTGCTGTTTGAGTTGGTCATCTTCTAGACCTTCATCAGTGGTCACATGACGCTGCCCACAGGGTGCTGTTGGCTGGATATTTTTGGTTGGTGGACTATTCTCAGTCCAGCAGGGACAGTGATGTGTTTAAAAACTGCAGCAGCGCTGCTGTGTCTAATCCACTTATACCACCTAAATAATACCTGCTCTGTGGTGGTCCTGTGGGGGTCCTGACCATTGAAGAACAGGGTGAAAGCAGGCTAAATAAGGTATGTAGAGAAACAGATGGACTACAGTCAGTAATTGTAGAACAACAAAGTGTTTCTATATGGTAAGTGGAGCTGATAAAATGAACAGTGAGTGTAGAAACGAGGTGGTTTTAATGTTATGGCTGATCGGTGTATCAGTTGGTCGAGTGTCTGCATAGAAATGTTTAGAATGATTAATCTAAGGGGAAGTGTGTGTGTGTGTGTGTGTGGGGGGGCAGCCTAGGCATTTAGAGGTGCACTTGTCAGTGCAGGTCCCAAGCTCAGATAGAAATAGGAGGGTTGTATTAGAAGGGGATATGCGGACCAGTTCGCTGTGGCAACCCCATTTATACATAGCAGCTAAAAGAAAAAAAATCTTCTGTACAAATTTGATAATATAAAAATCTTAACTAAGGCAAAGCCCAACGGCAAATGTAAAACTAAACTAACACTGAATCATTTTAACAGCATGTTCCTAAATGCTGTAATCTGACCTTAAATATATCAATGTCATGTCATACAGCTTTACAAGCATAAATCATTCATCAGCTCAAATATCCAGCCGTCAAATAAAATGTCCAATACAAATTCAGCCCAAGTGTAACCATGGGGGCATTACTTCAACAACACAGAGAATTGAAAATGACAATATTAGCTTAAGATGTGATAATAAGCATCTCCATGGGAAGTATTAGTGTCTCTGATCTTAAGTGACATACAGGGGGAGCGAAGGGGCAGACGAGAGGAGAGAAAGTGGAGAGACATAGAGAGAGAGATGAAGACGGGGAAAGAGGACGAAGGGAATTGCAATGGCAAGTATGATAGGATGGTTAATCACCACTTTGCCCGGCTAATTTTGAGCCCCTGTGGTAACAAAGCATGTTTTATTCAACAATTTATTAGCTCCCTATCTACCCTGGCAGTTAACATTAAGAGCAGTGTGGAGGGTCCACAACACTCCCCTAATCACTCTTTCAAACTAATAAAGATAACTAACACTCCACCCAGTCCTTATATACAGAAAGACAATTTCCTTACTACAGTATCTCTCATTTATCCTGGACAACCAGAAGCTAAAGGGAAACAAGAAGGAAAACCACCTCTGAGAAAAGGCTCATTGCTTTACCACTGCTTTATCCTGGTCAGGGTCACGGAGGGTTCTATTCATTCGGTGTAATGCAGGAGACACCCGTGGCCATCATACGGGAGACACCCAGTCACCAGTCCATCATACGGCACACACACTCGCACTTAGAGCAATTTTAGTAGCTCTAACTAGTCTGACTGCATATCTTTGGACTTGTGGTAGAAAACCCATAAGGACAGGGGTAGAACATGCAAAGTCCACACAGAAAGCCCCCTGGCTGCTTGGATGCTAAAATCAAACCCAGGTTTTTCTTGCTTTGAGGCACCACTGTGCCATCCTCTGCCCTCATTACAGACTTTAATATTTCACTGTAGTGATTATGGTTATTTGGCTAAGAGGGTCTCTAACCTTACTGTGTGTGATCAACCATACAATTAAAACCACCTCCTTCTTTCTACACCCACTGTCCATTGTATCAGCTCCACTGACCATATAGAAGCACTTTGTGGTTCTACAATTACTGACTGTAGTTTATCTGTTTCTCTGCATGCTTTGTTACCCCCATTTCATGCTGTTCCTCAATGGTCAGGACTCTCCCAGGACCACTACAGAACAAGTATTATTTGGGTGGTGGATCATTCTCAGCACTGCAGTGACACTGACATGGTGGTGGTGTGTTAGTGTGTGTTGTGCTGGTATGAGTGGATCAGACACAGCAGCGCTGATGGAGTTTTTAAACACCTCACTGTCACTACTGGACTGAGGATAGTCCACCAACCAAAAATATATCCAGCCAACAGCACCCCATGGGCAGCGTCCTGTGACCACTGATGAAGGTCTAGAAGATGACCAACTCAAACAGCAGCAATAGATGAGGGATCGTCTCTGACTTTACATCTACAAAGTGGACCAACTAGGTAGGAGCGTCTAATAGAGTGGACAGTGTGTGGACACGGTATTTGAAAACTCCTGAGTCTGATCCACTCATACCAGCACAACACACACTAGAGAATGAGAATTATCCACCACCTAAATAATACCTGGTCAGTGGTGGTTCTGTGGGGGTCCTGACCTCTGTGGGGGTCCTGATGAAGAGAAACAGAAGGACTACAGTCAATAATTGTAGACCTACAAAGTGCTTCTATATGGTAAGTGGAGCTGATAAAATGGACAGTAAGTGTATAAACAAGAAGATGGTTTTAATGTTATGACTGATCATTGTATACTGTACATAAAAATCCATTTTATTTATTTCCATCTGTTAGAACAACTAGTCAATTTAGTGTTTACATGAATTCATCATTTATCATCATTTTTATGTTCACATATTAATAGTTTATGTAGTGTTATAAGGTTAAGCCTCTGCATTTGACCTTCTATACAGCCAACTTGAAGAAACCTGCTTAATATGCTATTTGCAACCATATAATTTCAAATATAGTAAGTAACCGTGCCACCACCTCGCTACTAAACAAATGAAGTTATAACAGTTATAATAATATCTCACAAAATCAGATTCTGAACTGAATAATGTAGACTCAGAGTTTTCAAATTATCAGATTACTGAAGCGCATGTAAACCTGGAAATCAAATATAGTCAAAATCAGGTTTTTTGCACTTATTACGTTATTCTGTACACATAATCTCCTTGATGACTAAAATGATGAAAATGAGAGTGTTTAAAGTTAACAGCAAAGAGAAAGAAGACAAGAACTAAAAGAAAGACAATGATGGGGGATGAGAGAATGAAGGAGAGAGAGAGAGAGAGAGAGAGAGAGAGAGAGAGAGAGAGAGAGAGAGAGAGAGAGAGAGGGACAGCAGCATCAGGCAGGGTACTAATGGCTCCCAGTGCTATGAGACACAGGCATTATGCAGAAACATGCTGGCCATATGGAAAAGACAATGAAGTACAGTAATTAAAACAGAAGAAAGAGATGGAAGCACTGTGCCATAATTAGAACACTGATTAATCAGCTGATAATTTTTATCTTGATTAATGTTCCTGATTTTCTCTTCATACTGACCTGCACCAGTTGGGTATGGTCCAATTAAATTTAAATTAAGCTGCAGAAAATTCCTCATCTGAATCGGATGTCACAGGACCCGTGGAAAGCGTAATTGTTTTACAGGGAATGAGATATTATACATTACAGGTACATATTTCAGTAGCGTTTCTTATGATCGTTTGTGTGTTTTTAAAAATTCAGCAGCCATAAATGAATTAAACACTTTAAATAATCATCGTTTAAATAATTATCATGAGTTGTACTTTAAATAATTCATTTATTTTTTTAACCACTTTATTGGGGTCAGGGTTGTGTTGGGTCTGGCTGGAATACACCCTGGACAGGTCACCACGCCACCACACATCAAACCATGAACTCACATGTGGGGCAATGTAGGGCATTGAAGCATCCAGAGAAAATCCATTCAAACAGTGAAGGAACAGCTGCTCAGGTGGCGCAGTGGTAAAAACTGAACACACGCTGTTCACCAGAGCTGAGATCTCGAATACATCGTATCGAATCTCAGCTCTGCCTGCCGGCTGAGGCTGAGCGGCCACATGAACAACGATTGGCCTGTTGTTCAGATAGGGGCGGGATTAAGCCGGATGGGGACTCTCTCTCAGACTAGTGTGATTACGACCTGTGCTGGCTGATTGGTGGCGCCTGCACGGCGATGGGAAAGGAGTGCAGTGGAGGGTGTGGCTCTCCGTACACAGCGCTGTACTGCACTGCACTCGTCAAAATGTTTGATTGCTGTGCATGTGTCGGAGGGGAAGTGGAGCAGCCTCGTCCTCCCCAATCAGGAGCAGGGACCAGCATTGGTGAGAGGATGATTGACGGGCAGAAATTGGATGCGCTAAAGTGAGAGAAAAAGGGAAAAGAAAAAAAAAAACAGTGAAGGAACATGCAAAACTTCTTACATTTTACATTTTCGGCATTTAGCAGACGCTAGTCACAGTAGTGTGACAGCATTATTGTCTAAGCAATTGAGGGTTAAGGGCCTTGCTCAAGGGCCAAACAGTGGCAGCCTGCAAGTGGTAAGGCTTGAACCAGCAGCTTTTGATTACTAGTCCTGTACCTTAACCACTAGGCTACAACTGTCCTGCATAGCTGAAGTTCCCTGACCGGGAATCGAACCCGGGCCGCGGCAGTGAGAGCACCGAATCCTAGCCACTAGACCACCAGGGAGATTCTGTCTTACAAACAGTGACCAGAGACAAGGATCAAAATACATCCATATGATTAATTTTGCTCTTCACCATCCACCCTACCAGCTGCACCGCTGTCACCTGAAATGCACTTGCATATTAAATTTAATAAGAATTTGTTGTGCACTGAAGCTCTAAAAATAGCCAGTACAAAAAGTTGAAAGTTTTAGTAATGGCAGTGAGAACAAGCAAGCAAAGCTATGCGTGGTAAAACTTAAATCCTAGGTTATTTTTACACTTTGTTTGTAACTCAAGTTTGGTATGTCTGGCTAAGTGTAAAAGCATTTTAAATCCCAGTAGCAATTACTGGTGTTCTGGTGTTTGCTCCATGTAAACAGAATGTTTGTTGTCGCTTTCAATCTTTTTACAACAGCTGGGCACTGGATGCCATGTTTGGTGTATCAAATAAAATACCTCCTTTATACATGTGGTTCCAGCAGAACAGTGGCACAGCTGGTAGAGTGGGTTTCACAGGCAGCATCTTACCATCTAAGAAAGCATGCAGAAGTTGGATTGTCTGTTCTATACTGGCCCCAGATGTGTGAGTAAGAGTTGAGTCCTGCAGTAGATTGTCCTGTCCAGGATGTATCCTTATGGCACCAAACACACCACAATCCTGAGTACACCTGTACCTGTACATCTGCTCATTCATTCAATCAGCCAATTTATATCCAGTTCATATTCTTATCTAATTCATATCCAGTAAATCGTGTGGAGGGAGCACAATTCCTAAAACCATGTAGACACTGGGATTAGAGCTCAAATTAAACCTAAGTATGGCAAAAATTTGATATTAGTACTTTAAGTGTGATGTGGCATTGTTGGTGGTGGCACTTAAATTGTAACTCTTATTAATGTGCATCATTAAAAAATATATAAAAAACAGGCCAGGTGCTTGGGAGTTGCTCTAATCTAATACAGTAGTTCACCATGGCAGAGACCCAGGTAGGAATCTCAAAGGTGCCTTGACTAAACATGACTAATTGTGAATAAATAGGGGAACAACAGTATTTAATAATTATGTCCTGTACCCCAGTTTGAAAATCAGAGTGTAAGGGTCAGATTTTATTTGGATCACAACAAGTTACTGAAAGAATAATAATCTAAGCAAATCTAAAGGAGTCATTACTGACACACTTGTGATAAGTTACCAGAAAATCATATTTTAAATAAATTTTACTAGACTATTATTACAGATTACCGTTAGTGGTGTGCAATACTGCAATATCTGGTATCGATCCGATACCAAGTAAATACAGGGCCAGAATCGCCAATACCGATACCAATATCGATACTTTTTAATAATTAAGGTAAATGCATCATCAAATTGCTAAATCTGAATGAATGTTCATGACCTTTAAGTGTATTATTGTATTACATAAATTTTTTGTATCTACTCTCAGTAGGGTCGTAGATAAATTCAGTTGTTTACATTCATGACAGGAACGGTAGTTACTCATTACACAAGATTCATCAGTTCACAAGTTTATATCAAACACAGTCATGGACAATTTAGTATCTCCAATTCACCTCACTGCATGTCTTTGGACTGTGGGAGGAAACCGGACCACCCGGAGGAAACCCACACGGACACGGGAAGAACATGCAAACTCCACACAAACCCAGGACCTTCTTGCTGTGAGGCGACAGTGCTACCCACTTAGCCACCGTGCTGCCCCCATGTGTGTAGTTGAAAAACAAAATTTGACATCTGAAGCTTGTATTATACTTGGTGGTCATAATTGCCTTACAGTTCCCACTTCATCTTTATTTTCACCCCCAAAATTGCATATATCAAGAAAAAAATCCCACCCATAAAAGCACAAATGCCATTAAAGCTCCCAACAGCCTGGCTCCCTTGGTGGCACCTCTCAACACTGCGCCCCATTGACACGAGCCCCTCCGTCACAGCCAAAACTAATCTGCCCAATATTACACAATGGCAGGTGCATTTATTCTGTCAATTAAGAGGAGAGGAGGAAACAGTTGGGTGGCTAAATGAAAAAGCTGGCTTCCACTCTCTCGTGGCCACGCCGCATGCCGCTTCAGTCCAGTTCAGGCCTGTTGGCTGGGCTTCAGCTGACTGGCTGCCCGCCAGCCCCTGCAGAGTCACTTTGGGCAGGCCCTGCCAGCCATGCCATTCTGCCAAAGCCTTTTCCAGCAGAGTTAGTGGAGGGCACCGCTACTGTCACCAGCGCCCCAGCAGACTTGACCCAGTGTGCCATGTTAATTCACTCAGATCTATTTAAAAGCAGGATGACAGCTCTGTTACAGATAGGAAGATGGCAAGGCCAGCTGCTCTAGCACCAGTACACACAAACAGAAGTGTTGTGGAATGCTGGATTCATAACATCTAATAATATCATATTTCTACATACTGATAAAGGTGTTGGTGCAATGCTTTAAGACAAAAGTTTTGAATTTGGCTCTACTGTTATTATAAAACATACACTGATCAGGCATAACATTATGACCTAATATTATATTCTAATATTGTGTTGGTCCCCCTTTTGCAGCCCCATACACAACTGTGATGCTCTGTTTATTCTGACACCTTTCTATCAGAACCAGCATTAACTTCTTCAGTAATCTGAGCTACAGTAGCTCGTCTGTTGGATCGAACCACACGGGTCAGCCTTTGCTCCCCACGTGCATCAATGAGCCTTGGCCACCCATGACCCTGTCGCCGGTTTACCACTGTTCCTTCCTTGGACCACTTTTGATAGATACTGACCACTGCAGACCGGGAACACCCCACAAGAGGTGCAGTTTTGGAGATGCTCTGACCCAGTCGTCTAGCCATCACAACTTGGCCCTTGTCAAACTCGCTCAAATCCTTACGCTTGTCCATTTTTCCTGCTTCTAACATCAACTGTAAGGATAAAATGTTCACTTGCTGCCTAATATATTTTTTTCTGGTAAGGGTTTTATGATGTTAGAAAATTAGTTGCAGCATCTTGGTTATGGTTGATTCTATGGTTGATGGCCATTCTAATTAGTGCCAAATTTTAAGATTAATTCTAATCTAATTTTTCTTTAAATATTTATCTGACCTAGGAAGTGTGGTTGTAGTTTCATTATCCATTCTTCCTCACTTCTCCTGAATCCTTTTCCACGTAAGTGCCTGTTTAAATGTTCATAATCCTGCAGCAGACACTTTTCTGTCAGACGCTGTATAAGGACCACGATTGGCAGATAGAGAGGCGCCTGTGCAGTAAGCATGGGTGAAAATATATCCACCTCAACTGCAATCAGCGGAAGACAAATTGACTACACTAAATTGGAAGAAAAATGGAAGAAAATGCATAAATAAAATAGAAAAAAGTACACTTTATGAAGTCTTGAATTACCCAAGCCAAATAGGGTTCAAGAAAATAAAAAAATAAAAGACCACAAAATAGACATAGCACGAGAAAAATCTTCTCATAATCTTGACATATGAGCTTCTCTAAATTAACATGTGGTCTCCAATCAAGGGAGGCACACCACAGGGTATCTCATCGACAAATCGGCTCGAAAGGAAAGAAAAAAATTAAAACCACCGAAAGCCAAAACTCATCTGTAGCCGTGGAGCTGGGGAAAGCTGGGAATGGATCCAAATTTTCGCTCACCAGTTTATATGCAATGACCCACTCCTGATGGGGGCCTCTGAGCTCATCTAGGCCCCTTTATCTTCTCTCTGGTGGGACCCGAACACCATCAAGGCTGGATTACGCTTGTAATTGACCATTAGAGAGCCAGGTACAAATCATTCGTCTGTCTCCCCGAGACGAAGACAACAACAGCTATTCTACATGACAACATTCCATTAGTGTAGCATTTAACTGAGTTTGCGATCTGATATTGATTGAATGTGACAAGCAGCGTGCAAATATCCATAAGCGTTTGCTTGGCTTTCTGCGTCTTCCAGCGTCAGGTTCTTTCCATTTGCTTTGGAATTCAAATCAAACCAAAAGTGGCAGGTGACACTTGGTTTTATTCAAAGTCTTATTCTGTAAGACTATTTTTTCAGATTTGCTGAGCACCGATGCCATGTCTGTGTCAGACGCTTTGGTTTAATTATGTGGAAAACCTTCCTTTCCTCAGGCCATGACACAGAAATGTTTTGACAAGTGGATATTCATACTGACAACATTGCTTTGGAATTATTGAGGATAAATAGAACAGAACAAAAAATATCCATCCATTAGAAACGGCACCCTGCACTGTTTCACTGATGTTTCATATTGAGCCAGCAATAAAATGATTATTACTCTATAAAACCTGCACTAATTTAATTTAGGCCTTGGGATTCCAACATACTCCATACATCTGCCTCTAAAACACCAAAATAGTTACTGATCTAATAAACCGCTGCATTGCGAGATAAATAAACATGTGAATGACTCGGGGTTTGACATAAGCTGACAGCTCTGAATTGGAAATTAGCCACAAAGCCATGGTAAAAGTCTATTACGGGGTTTGGTCTCCATTTAGCAGCCATATGATTGGATTTGACACATCTGTGAACAGGTGCACATTTATCTCCTAAGAAAAATAAAGTGACTCATTGCCCATTTCTGTGCCAGGAATTAAGCATTCAATATGTCTTTAATGTTGGTTTCAAACAGCGAGAAGCAAACAGCTAAAAGCCATCTATAAAAAAAAGAAGAAAAAAAAAAATTTTTATTAGCGTTGTTTTTAAAGCCCAATCCTTGACCACATTTAGCTCAGTTTATGCGAGATCTTTTTTTTCAGTGGCCTTTTTGATATTCTAATAACAGCCAGTGAGCTGGACGCAGGTGTGGTGTTCTGGGCAATAACAAGGCCTGAATAATTACTGCCGCTATATCCATAACAGCCCCAAACCTCCGAAGTGTGTTCAGTCTGCGAAGCCACTTCTTTCCAGCGCACAGAGCCGCTCATCCAATGGTAAATAGCAGAACTGGGATCTTTTCCAGATTTAGTGTTGCCCGGTTAGAGGGAAATAAAGCTGGCAATCCTCAGGAGGACCCTCTAATGTCTCTGTTAATTGTGAGTTATGGGTAAACATTGCAGGCTTGCCGAGGTCAGACCTGTCAGCAGTAATACTTCTGAGGAAGAATTTACGGACGGCGCTGTTTATTTCACTGCAAAAAAGAAAGTAAAAGAAGAAATTAGACATGGAATGTGCTTGTCATTTAATTTTGGCTGTGCTATTTGTTTTCCCTGTTTTGTCTAGGTTTACAATAATTGAGAGACATTTGTCCTTGTCGTATGACAGTGCCAGTTTTGGTGGCCGTGACTTGGATATGCTGAATAAAAAACTGCATCTCAGACCAACACCAAGGTCTTTAGTCTTGTACACGAGGCATAACATTATGACCACTGACAGGTGAAGTGAATAACACTGATTATCTCTTCATCACGGCACCTGTTAGTGGGTGGGATATATTAGGCAGCAAGTGAACATTATAATAATAATAATAATAATAATAATAATAATACATTTTATTTATGTCGCCTTTCAAAACACTCAAGGACACCTTACAAAAGCAAGAATGTAACATACATCAATAAACCATTAAAATCTAATAGAAATCAATAAAGATAAATAAAATTAAATTAAATTAAAAAAAATCAGTACAAACTCACCCATAAAATCAATACAATCTCTTAACAGTCAAATGTAATCACTGCTAAACAAATATTAGGGGTAGTAGTTCCAATCAAGTTTGAAAGATTAGTAGTAGGCTAGCTTGATGAGGTGAGTTTTAAGTAGGGATTTAAAAGTAGAGAAACAATCGATAGTACGGATATGGGTTGGGAGGGTGTTCCAGAGAGAAGGGGCAGAGTGGCTAAAAGCCCTCGCTCCCATAGTCGACAGGCGGACAGAAGGAATAGAAAGCTGGAAGGCTGAGGAAGACCTGAGAGTGCAGGTGGGATTGTAGACTTGGAGTAAATCGGAGATGTAAGAGGGTGCTAGACTACATAGAGCTTTGAAAGTGAATAATAAGATCTTGAAGTGTATGCGATAATTTACGGGAAGCCAATGAAGCTCTCTGAGAACTGGAGTGATGTGTTTATATATCCTCAAAGTTGATGTGTAAGAAAGAGGAAAAATGAGCGAGCGTGAGGATTTGAGTGAGTTTGACGAGGGCCAAATTGTGATGGCTAGACGACTGGGTCAGAGCATCTCCAAAACTGCAGCTCTTGTGGGGTGTTCCCGATCTGCAGTGGTCAGTATCTATTAAAAGTGGTCCAAGCAATGAACAGTGGGTCATGGGTGGCCAAGGCTCATTGGGCACATGGGGAGCGAAGGCTGGCCCGTGTGGTCCGATCCAACAGACAAGCTACTGTAGTTCAAATTGCTGAAGAAGTTAATGCTGGTTCTGATAGAAAGGTGTCAGAATACACAGCGCATTACAGTTGAGGGCTGTTTTGGCAGTAAAAGGGGGACCAACACAATATTAGGAAGGTGTTCAAAATGTTATGCCTGATCGGTGTATGTTATACTGTTATAATAAGAGCCTTTGAGGTTGAGTCTAAGACTAAGGTTTAATATTGGCATTAGAGCTTGGTGCGCCCAAGGAGGATGGGGGTCCCTGCTGAGTCATCCACCATCTAAATAATACCTACTCTGTGGTGGTCCTGTGGGGGTCCTGATCATTGAATAACAGCATGAAAGGGGGCTAACAAAGCATGCAGAGAAACAGATGGACTACAATAATTGTAGAACTACAAAATGCTTCTATATTGTAAGTGGAGCTGATAAAATGGACAGTGAGTGTAGAAACAAGGAGGTGGTTTTAATGTTATGGCTGATCGGCGTATATATATATATATATATATATATACAGTATATATATATATATATATATATATATATATATATAGTATTTATAAAATAAAAATAAATACTATTGAAATAACTACTATTATTCCATACTACTGTATGGAATTTTGTTGGCCCCAAATACAGAGCAAAATGGATAGCCAGTAGCATAGGATGCCACTGACATTCTGTCTCAAGGGCATTCTTTCTCCAAAATAGAGGAATTAGCCACATTCAGATTCATGCCCAAACCTTAGGGAAGGTTTTGTATGGGGTAGCATTACTTTAACAGCTGTGTAAATAACTTTAATTCCTGTTTTGGCTGAGCTTTTGGCCACTTACCAGTTCACACAGTCAACACAGAGCTAATGATACCAAAGCCCTCGCTGCTCGCTCGAAAACCTCCAGGATGAATCGAAATCCGCAGCACCTAAAAATACCAGCTCCTCACCACCTCCTCCAGAAGCCCACCTTGCACCAACAGACGGAGCAGATGAAGCCGAGAGCACACAGGGGAGAAGTGTTAATAAACCCAAGGACAGCAGGAACAACTGTCTATTCATCTATCTCCATCAGTACCAGGACACCAAAAACACCATGAAAGACAACGGCACCAACCGAATTATCACTCAGATGTTGGGTGGGAGAAGCAGACAAAGAAAAAGTGAACCAGACAGGGAGGACAAACACAAACACACGACATGATGATGTTTAAGATGCTTGAATAATTGACAAACTGTGTTGAAATTAGGAAGCATTTACTGCAGGAAAATGTAGGTGCAATGCGATACCATGCAAATGGTATCATTAGTCTTGTTTAATTACTTTTTAGATTAGAAATGTCTTTTTGTATTTATTGTACTGTTGTCTATCTGCACTGTGTTTATTGTATTGTCTTGCACTTTTTGTTCTATGTTGCACCCTGGTCCTGGAGGAACGTTGTTTCGTTTCATTATGTACTTGTATATACATGACAATAAAGCCCTTCTTGACTCTCTTGACTCTTGAAATGCCTTGCTAATTATCTAACAATAGTGAATGAAGTAGTGCAAAAAATTTAAATCTCTATAGGCAGCAAACTTACGTAAATGTAATGCAAAATTACTGTTTATTTTTAATATTACTGTTTAATTTTACATCATTAGAAAAAAGATGGACGTGTGAAGATGTGAAGATTATGGCACTTCATGATCAGGATTTTTTTAAAGTTAAATTTAGCAAATTAATGTTTTGGAAAAAAAAATCATAAAATCATATTTAATTTTTCTATCCGTGATACTACATAATATCTTAACTAATTTTAACTTAGAACAACATCAGCAAAATATAGAGGTGTCCAAATTTAACATCTAGGCTAATTTATCTTACAAGATTATTGTAGGGGAAACTAGATTGGGCACTCGAAATTGAAAAAAAAATCAATCCTCCCTAAGAATTTATACCTCTAAACTTCTGAAGAGCTAGATTTTGCTTAAAATTAAATCTTTATCATTGAATAATACTGTAAGTTAACAAAAAAGGAATGATGTAGCATTTTAGAGTAACAGGGTATTTTGGTTATACTGCCATGTTACAGTTAATACCTAGTTCACACTACACGATTTTTGCCCCGATTTTCGCTCGCTGACTGGCTTGGTGTTCATTTGGCAGCGAAACTCGGCTCTCAATTGCTATGTGTGAACTACTCAACAACTCGATCCGAGCCGCTCGCCGAACGCTCACCAACTGAAGAAATATATCTAGCATGTTAAATATCTGGATATGAGTTGCCCAACTGGCAAGGAGTGCGGTGTTGAACAGCCAATGAGAACGCAAGATACGTTGTGAGGGGAAATGCAGGGGATGAGTTGTAAAAAAGTGGGACAGGGGCATAATATAGTTTATATCAGAATACATTATCACACACACAAGTTTTACAGTATTTTTGATCTTATTGTTCTCTACAAATTGCAAAAAATATTTATTAACCTCCAACTCACTATACAGTAGAACAATCCATGCTGGTCGCGTAGCCAAATCCACTCAGATTCATTTATCTTAACCTTTCGTCACTTCTCGGGTTTGTTTTCGTGACAAAACGTAGTTTGGGAGACCAGAGAAGCTCGTCTGTGATTACAGCTGGTGATAGATGGTGTAGTGTCAAACCCCCTGTCGCCGATCAGCTGTGTAATGTAAAAAGCCACACCAACTTGAAAGACTCCCGATTACAAGAGATCCAGTCGTGTAGTGTGAACTGTACGGTGACCTGACGACTTGCAGAGTCGTGTAGTGTGAACTTGGCATAAGTCAGTCCTTACAGATTATTCTCTGATCTTAAAACCTTCTGCTAGTCTGTATGATCTAAAGTTTGGTTACAACCTGATTAAACCAATGTGACACAAGAACAACCTCTTATTTGCTTTAGCTGTGATTTGTTAAATAAACACAACCCATTATAACAGATTCAAGTGTTCAGGGTAAACCAAGGAGCTGCCACAAAAGAGAAAGTAGATCATTTCATTGCACCATTAGAGCAGTGGGTATGAGAAGATTTCCAAGACTGACCACATTGACCATATGACTGGTATTATGGATTCCCAGAAATAACAAGTCATTTTGAGAAGGAATGTTTTGCCTTCTGTGGTGAAATTGAACCTTGGTAAGTATTACTCTTTCCAGCAGGACATTGATCCCAAGCACTTCCAAGTCAACCAAAGCTTGGTTAAGGAATCAGTCCTGGAATATCCTGCAATGGCCTCCTTCTCTAGATTTCATACCAAAGAAAATCTTGGGATCTCTTTTGGGGATTTTTTTTTTTACAAAATATGTGCACCTGTCCACTCCATGGTAACAACCAGTATGATCTGATTTAATAACCATCACTTTTCAGCACTTTCTCAGCGAGCCAACGCCCTGAAGAACAAACCAGCATGGCCATATTTTCCTGTCACCTGCTCTTTGCTCCCGTCAAGCTTTCCGTCAGGTTAACTTTGCCTTTCCCTCCTGCCGAAGCTCTCCACCCCTCAGCCAGCATGAAAGAGAGCCGGAGTCCTCTAAATACATAAAAACATGCAAATGACGGAAGTGACTGACACAGCATAAATAATCCACAAAGGCACATGAGAGGCTATGTGGGCTACAGGACTCACTGTAATGATAAATAATGTATTACAGGAGACAGGCGTTGCTTATTTCACTTGCTACTGCGCTTTCCTCACAGACAAATTATTCCAGCTCAGTGACTGATAGGCAAACACAACAGACAACAGCATGGCGGACGCATCCATCTTCTGTTTTTCGAACTGGATTATTGCTGTATATGAAGGTGTATGTATAGAGAGAGGAAACTGTCAAAAAAACATAGATGTCCTGTCTTCGAACGACAAGTCTGGACAATCAAAAGCTCAGATTTTAAACAGTATTAAAAAGTCACATTATTTATTATTAATTAGAGTGGAAACTCTCAAGCATCTGTTATTTCACTAATGCAAAATAATCAAAAGAAACTTAGGTTGCTCGTCTTGAGAAAAATGTCCACAGCAAAACAACTCCTCCAAGAATCTCATTTGCATCCTAAGGGAACGGTATCTAGGTAACCACATCAGGATGTGGCTTTGTGACAGTGCTGATGGTGACAGTGTTAAATATGCCCAGTGAAAACACACCTCGAATACACACACATGCAAAACACGCACACATGTATGCACTCACACACACACCCCACCTTGTGGCACGTCACTACCATCCTGGACACCTGGAGGTGTGATGTGCCACCCGGGCCTGAAAAGCAGAAACACTGTGAAATGTCCATACAGAATTAGCAACAGCAATTAAAGGCATCTCAACAAGACGATGAATGAAAATGAGCTGAACCCAAATGAGACTTTATAGAAAAGTGTGTGTCTGTGTCCGTGTGTGTGACAGTACAGACCCACCGTGGATTTTAAATTAGTTCCACATGATAAAACATAAAGAAGTCATGAATCGACACTCACAGCTTTCTAAAAACATTGCGTTCAAGTCTTTGCACCAATTTGATGTGGTGAAATTCACATCAAGAAAGGAGAAAATGTAAATGAGGTGAATTAACAAAAAGTGTAGAGGTGTGTACACATGGAATGGTGGTATTTTAAACCCCACTAACGTACTAGTGGATACAAAATCAATAATTATACTACTACTAATTTTGGATTGTTTTCTTCACAATAAACAGAAACATCACTTAAATACTCACTCACTCACTCACTCACTTTCTTAACCGCTTATCCAATTAGGGTCACGGGGGGGTACTGGAGCCTATCCCAGCTTTTTAATGGGCGCAAGGCACACAGTAACACTCTTGACGGGGCGCCAATCACAGGGCAGCCCCCCCCCCCCCCCCCCCCACACACCCATTCACCTATAGGGCAATTCAGTATTTACAGTTAACCTGACTGCATGTTTTTGAACTGTGGGAGGAAACCAGAGCTCCCAGAGGAAACCCACGCAGACAGGGGGAGAACATGCAAACTCCTCACAGAAAGGATCCAAACCACCCCACCTGGGGATCAAACCCAGGACCTTCTTGATGTGAGGCAAAAGTGCTACCCACTGAGCCACCGTGCCGCCCCTCTCAGATTAAGTTTTTTTTTTAAATAAAATAAATAAACAGTATTGCCGTGGGTTGCACTGTTCTGAATCTTTTCTATGTGGAGTTTGCATGTTCTCCCCATGTCCATGTGGGTTTCCTCCCACAAGTCCCAAGACATGCAGTAAGGTTAATTGAAGCTACTAAAATTGCCCCAAGTGTGGTAGTGTGTTTGTGTGTGTGCTCTGCGATAGACTGGCAACCTGTCCGGGATGTTTCCTGCCTTTCGTTCAATGAATCAGGCGTACTGTGACCCTGACCAGGATAAAGCAGTGGTAAAACAATTAATAAGTGGACAATGAATAAATAAATATTTCTTATGCATGGCAGTATATTTGAATCCCACTGAACCATTGGTGAGCATATGTGGCATAACATTGTAATGTAAACAAACAAGCTGCTCTGGCTGTGAAATGTACTAAGTTACATGGGTTTATTTACACAAGCATACACTAAAGCTCTCGGGTAAGTTAACTAAAAAGTGTAGGGACTCCTGATACAGCCTAGCAGATGCAGAAACGCTGGTGACATTGTAGTTAGACTACTGTAATGTCCTTCTACCTGGCCTCCATGTTCAAGCCCTGAGTAGGTTACAGTATGTATAAAATGCCATGGCTAATGTGGATTTAATCCAGTAACAGAAGTTTGTCTTTTGTTTGTCTTAGTCTTGTTATTTGTTTTTCAGGGACGCTAAGAGCATGCACTTCTAAATGAAAATGGAGGCTGAGAGCTCAGTGAGGAAGCATCACTGACTGAACAGATACATGTGAATGATGGGAAAGCTAAACTTAAAACACAAAAATAATGCACCAGCACCTAAGATCAGCAGCAGCAAATTGGCAGAAAGAGGAAGAGTAATGAGAGGTGTAAAATTTAATAAAAAAGAGAGGAGCCAGGCTAGAGCATAAATCTAAAAGAGTTTGTAGAAAGTGAAGGAATAAGAGGAGGAAAGAAAGAAAGAAAGTAAATTCCAGCAGCAGTGGAAAGGGGTGATCAGGGGATAGGGGCTACGGCGGGGAGGGGCCACGTCTCAGAAGGGCAGAGCGGGCACAGGTGACTGTCATGTGTGATAATTATTATTACTGTACACCTGCTCCTCCACACTAATTAACTTTGGATATGCAAATCAGCCCTATTGCATCATGGCCCCTCTCTCCTCCCCTACAGATAAGAGGATGTTCAGCTGCTGGATTTAATTAGGATAATGAACGGTCGGACCACTGAGAGAGAGGAGGAGGGGGAGAGGGGAAAGGGGATAGAGAGAGGGATAAAAATGGGAAAGAGGGAGCTGAATAAAAGCCATATGGTAAAGAAGAGAGAGCTTTGAAAAAAAGTTTAAGATGAGAGAAAAGTAAAAATGTGTCAAGTGAGAAACAAAATTAGACAAAACAAAGAAATGAAGGCGGTGGGTGAGGAATGCAGGTAAGGGAAGTAACAAAAGCTAAAGAACATGAAAAACAGTGTTATTTGTATTTGGATCAATCATATCGTTTAATCAGCGAGTTCTGATCGATTCATTTATTTATTTAAAAAAAGTAATTCAGGTTAGATGTGCAGTGGGTCTGGCATGGGGCAAAAACACTGTTTCATCACAGGCCAACACATACACCGACTAGACATAACATATCTCTTCATCACGGCAGCTGTTAGTGGGTGGGATATATTAGGCAGCAAGTGAACATTTTATCCTCAAAGTTGATGTGTTAGAAGCAGGAAAAATGGGCGAGCGTGAGGATTTGAGCCAGTTTGGACGAGTGAGTCAGAGCATCTCCAAAACTGCACCTCTTGTGGGGTGTTC